>NW_028301565.1:11182500-11390000 GCF_042242905.1 Orbicella faveolata
TCTCAAAAGGATTGCTCCACTGGACGTTTTAAGGCAATCCTTGCTGAAATGGAAAGAGATGATGTCGTGACAGTAATTGAAGAGTGGGTTTTGGATGAATGGAGAAAACAAAAAAAATAATTTGCCATCGTCTTCTGTGGAAAGGGACCTAATTACAAGTTGTATTCATTGGTTTAACTTTTCACTCTCTTGAAAAATTGACAGTTGGTTGAAAACTGAATGCATACTTATTTTGTGTGTTTTGGTAATTTGATAAAGGTTTTGTTTTGTAGGGAATAAGGGGCTGGATAAAACATGTTTTGCTCACCTAAGTAAAACTGTTCAGATATAACCTCTTACTAACCAAGCAAAAGGGCTGTACTGAGGAATATTGACCTGAGGCTGTGTGCTCAGTCTGTACAAAAACGATCAAAAACCAATATTGCCCAATGCAGCTTAAGCAAGCTGGGTTAGTACTGTTAATAGTTTATTATGTGGCACTTGCACCATGCTTGTTTTAACTGCAAATTTTGAATTTGCCAGCTTCTGTAACATACAGGATATTATCTTCTTGGTAACTGCATGAAGTAGTGTTTGCTAACTTATTAAAGGCAAAATACAGGTCAAAAAAGGAACTTAGATGTATTTTTCATTTTGTATAGAATTGTTTTCCCTAGACAGTATGTTTGCCCAAAGATATGTGATCATGAAAAAAGCTGTAAAAAATTATTAGTGAAATACTTAAGTGAAGTGATATAGTTACTTGTATTTTCATAACATGAGCAGATTATTTGTGTAGAAAGTTTAAGATTTGTAGTGTGTTGTACGTTTTTTTAGTTGTAAATAACTACAAATTTCATAACTTTTGACTTTTGATAATACAAGGGAAAGAACTTACACTGATGACTGAGTTAAATTTTCTATTAATTTAAGTCTTGATGTACCAGATGCATGTTCCACTTAAGTGCTACACAGTGTGCAATGTGACAGTGAGTGTCCATTTGCAAAAAGTACCATCCTTGAAGTTGTAAACATGTTATAGGAAATAGGACTGAATTCTGCACTGCAAATGACTGTTAAATACCTAGCATATAGTTATTGTGTTATACGACTATTCCAGTGCAACTGTACGACACCCAAGGATTTTTTTCTTCTTGATATTAATTGCCATCGAGTGAACTCCTTTATTATCATACTCACAATATCAATTATTTAATTACTTTTTTGCCCATACTACGTGATCAACGTTTTTGTGATTTGTGAATAACATCTGGCACAGACAGACCCACTATGCGACTTGAGTGCAAAGATTGTGTCGTCAGCTGAGTTTTTTTGCCTTGTTTTCAATATGTAAATAAGATTATTTTCTGCAATTTGTTTTGTATGTAAGCATGATAATTTGCTATAGTTTATAAAACTGCTGGATCAGTGATTGATCCATGTCATGCAGATTTCTGTAAACTTTAAGTAGTCATATTTAGAGATATTTAATGTTCTATGTAATTTGAAGAAAATTTAAACAGATGTATTTAAAAATTACTACATTTGCTATTTTTCTCAAAAATTGTGCTTTAAGATTTAGCTTTCTTTACTGCGTAATAAGGTGTAAAGACGTTTCTTAAAATTATTAAATCATTTCAGTAAATACTACATTTTTAAAGAAATTTATTTTCTCTAGTAAAATAAAAGGAAGTAAGACTCATGTAGAGCCTAATGATTTTTTTGGAACCTTCCTCGCCACCTTATATCTGCAAATTTCTTCAACCGTGTTCTGTCAAGTAAAGTTAGCAAGCAAAGAAAACAGGCCGGCGATGAAGAGGTGATTCTTTTGTCGCACAATTAATTATCCTTTAAACTTGCTTAATTCGCTTTTTCAGTACTTGAAAACGCCAGCGATTAGAACCCTTCCCTTCTCATCAGCGCCAGAACTCGGCAGATCATAGGCAATATCATTATTATGTATGCCTACAAAAATGATGCATTACAGTTCAAATGCTGCATTCATAGATCGCACAGGCATAAAAAAATCCCCGGGGAACTCTCATACAAAAAAAGGGGGATGCTCGTCGGAAATTCTGGAAAGAAACCCTACAAGGTACCGAGATCCGGTGTTGTGGGCGTGGCTTGAAATGTTATTCACCCCTAAGACTAAAGAGGTACCAACTCTAAAACAACACATCATCTGCAGTCATGTTTTATTCGGATCAATACCCTTAAAGTATCAAAAAAGCTCCCTCTGTTGAATACGTGCTGCCTTTGTTGACCCGTTTAATGCCAAAAGATACATGATATGGCTTTCAATCTAAAAGGTCTAGACTTTGTTTTTCTTCTGTTTTCTCCCTTTTTCTAAGGTTTCTCAGTAACTTTTAAGTTCTTTTCATTCGATCACCTTCATCAAAATGAAAATTAAAACGTTCTTTCGAAGTAAATTTCTAATTGCAGGAGGGGTTTCAATGATGATGGTAGCTGTACTTTTAAAAAAAAAACCGTGAATTCCTTCAAAATGACCGTCTTCAAATATTTCTTAAAACCTCCTTAAACCTCCTTTTAATCGTCCGTTAGAATCTGTGTCGTGGAATTGCTTGTTCGGACATGTAAAAAACACACATAAAAGATTCACGAAGAGTCAAAACTTTTTTTTCTACAAAACTCGTCCGGCTTTTCATGGAGATGTATTCCTGCGGTTAACTTTTCAGCCAGTTGGGAAGAAGCGGAAACCCAGACGAATACCTCAAAACAATACAAACCATATACCTGAAGATATTGATAACATCCCCAGATAATTCGCCTAACAAGATAATTATTCACAGACCTTTCATAGGCTAACGACTTGGGCGGATGAAAACAGTCCAAGTTATAGGTCAGCCTCGCCAGTTGATATCCCTACGAAAGCATCGACGTCTTGGTTCAAGGTGAAAGCCATAATGGCAAACTTGCTGGAAGTTCTTGGAAGGCGCTTCAAACACTCAAAAGGACCTATTAAAAATTCAATCATCCTTGTGATAGTTTATGGATTTGAGGAATTCATAAGAACACAATTGCTCAGGTAAGCGGCCTATTTTTTTATGAATAATAACTTCCTCGGCCTGTTACCCGGTGATGTAAGATGGTCCCACCTTACATGATTGCGTTTAAATGTGCGGAACCATGTTTTTCAATTTCCCACCCGCTAAAAGAAAGATATTTCTGCTTTCATTCGTGAATGACCAAGCGCAAATAAATAATATACAAGTGAGAACAACTTTATCATTCAAGTCAAAAGTTAAAAGTAATTGAAAATTTAAATCTGTATAGGACGCTTAAATAGTTTTCTCCCCACTGGTTTTATACCATTTTGTTTCAGACAAGAAATTCAGCAAATAGAAATCTCACAGCTGGCCCCGCTTCAAGCGAGGAACATTGAATTTATTTCCTACATCGGAACAGTGAAAAAGAGGCTAAAAGTCGACCCCGAATCCTGTCCAGAGCAACAACATCTATCTTAGAAACTGCATGGACTCTAGTTTCGCAAAAGTCATCTGAATATCATAGAAATCAAAGTTCGTTTTCTGTTGGTTTCAGCTGGTCCTTTAATTTGATTTTTGTGATCAGTTTTGCATGTCGCGTTTTGTCCTAACCACCGATCCATGTGGATTAATAATTGATTGCTACTCAAGGGAACATACGTAATAGCTTTGTGACGGATCTTTTGTCCATATTTTGTTTTCCTGTTTTTCCTTGTCTTGTCATTGAATCAACTAAAATTTTAGATTCTCAGTTTTGCCTTTTTTAACAAATTAATTTTGTTACTCAAGCTGACTACTTTATTCACGCCAAGTGGACATGTTATGATAACACGAATTAAACAAAATATTTCCGATGTGACTTCTTATGAGTTGTTTGTGGATCAAATGCCACATGTGAAAAATAGACATAATAATTTTAATTTTTTAAGAAAGACGCGTGACCAAACATTTGACGTGTATATTTAAATTGAATTCATTTTCTAGAGCTTGTATAGTGGTTCTGAAGAAAAAAATCGAAATTGCATTTCGCTATTTCGTCGGAATGTGAATCACAGTCTCCCAATTTCCTTTCCCCAAGAAAGTGTAAAATAAAACTTTACTCAGTTACTGCTGCGAAAATAACCAAACCTCCCTTGTCATATAACTAAAAATCTGCAATTTTCCACTCAGTTTATAATAGCGATAACCCCAACATAAATCAAAGTGGCATAGTAGACTTGAGTAAAGCGCGGAAAATATCGCCAAATCAAATTCTCAAGTTAGCATGAGGTTATGCATTTGATTTGCGAGCAGATAAATCTCTGCTCTTATTGGTCAGGATCATAATTGCTTTTCAAAGCATATCAAAACTTATGTATTTAACGCATTACTAAACATGTTTTCTCGCAACAGATGTCCCTGCAGAAATTATTTCATGTACAGCCTCGTTATGATGATAGGCCCCGCCCTCTTCCTTTTGGGCCTCGGTTTCATGACGAGTGAAGGCTTTTGGCAGTCCATACTCAAGACGAGTAGACTACAACATGCCAACGAGAGATGTAATTACCGTATGAAGTCGCTGTCTAAGCTTTTTCAGCCATTTCTTCCACCCATGGCGTACATTACCATCGCCTTATTGCACGGAGACTTTCTCGTGTGTTCAAGCTTAGGCTCGTTTAGTGCAACTTGCTACAGCAATATTCCAGACACGATTATCTCACAGGTAAGAAAGAACAAACACTGACAGGGGCGGATACAGGATTTTTTAAAGGGAGTGGCTGGTACCTTGGGGTTGCAAAATCCACGAGACATGCCCCAAAGACGTTGCAATTTGAGAATTGGAATCTAATTTAAAACTGTTACACCAGAAATACTAACAAATACTGCCACAAACTAGAAATTACTAAGAAGTGCCTGTCCAGAGTGTTTGTCTTTAATTCTGTCATAATATACACAATCTTTTTCATTTCTCTTTTTTTTTTTTGGCGTCTCTAAAAGAAGGGGGGGAGTGGTTAGCCACCCAATCTACTCCACCTCCTAAATGTGCCCTTGACTGATCATGCTATTGATAAGTTGGCACTTCAGTAGTCTGATATAGTGCATCTTCTCTGCCCTAAGGTGTACACACTAAACCTAGAACATCCCCAGATAAGAAAATATTTCCATGGAAAGCTGAAATATCGAAACGTTGGGATAGAAGAAAAGGTAGATGTGATTAGCTGGTCATATGTAAGTGGACTCGATCAGTGTGTTCACGGAAAAGCTTGTTATGGATTTGAATTTTATTCGCCACCGGTGGATTGCTAAGCAAACAGGAACAACTAATACTCGTAACGTCAGTTAATTTAACATGCAGGAAAATGTAAGAACAGAAGGCCTACATGTTTTTCTCCTATTTCATCGCTAATCAGTGGTTCTCGCTTTTTACTTGACCCCCATACTCTACCTTTAATATTTATCAACCGAAAAGGTATACGGTAAAGATAAAAAAGCTGTAATTTTTAATGTTAATTGTGAGGAAATAAAGTATGTTATGTTATCTGTACTCCTCAGAAACCCACTGAGCGGAATGTTCTTAAGCTGCACATGCAGTCCCAGATTCTTGGTTTCGGCATCCTGATCGCGGCCACTCTATTTTCGCTGGGCCTCGTTTGCATTCGGAGATGCTGTTTTGAGGATGATACGCTTCCAAACCGTGACGACTTCAACGAACTCGAGAAAAAGATACTCAGCAGGTTATTCCACGATAAACTACACGTTGTGGTGGAAGAAGACATAAAGAAGAAGGTAAACGAGGCGTTTCAGCTTAGCAGAACCAGCAGAGATGTGAGAGAATCGTTTCACAAAGCCAAAGAAGCACTGACAGCTGTCAGTCATCTTGACAACAGAAATGGAAGATACAATCGATTGGATCTTGATGATGACGACACTGAGCTGCAGCTTATGGATTCCACGCATCTGTGATCTATAAATAAATTCTCTTTAATTTAAACAATCTAGATTGCAAGGCGGTGTCCTTACTACGCCGGAGAAATTTCAAAACGCAGTTTTATTTCTGCGGTTAGGACTACCGTCTGCACTAATCCGTCACGAAAACGCTCCTCAAACCGGAGGAACTTGAAAAATGGCAGATTTTCGTTTTCGTGTGGACGGAAAACATTTTGAAAACGGAGCTTTTCGAAAACGATGACAACACGATAACCAAGTGATTTCTCTGACTGGTAATTGCTGAGTTTTTATATTCCTCCGGCGGAGTGTGGACGGAAAACATTTGATTTGTTTTTAGAGTGAAAACTCCGTTTTCAAATTCCTCCGGCGTAATGTGAATGGGGCCTTAGAAGCTGGAGATCAGTTCGTTACCTGCTTTTTTTGCTTTTCATCTTTGATTTTCGTTTGCATTACATGTGTGTCTTGCTCTTTGCTCTGGAACTTATTGACATAAGTAGAAACTCGTTGCATAATGGTTTAAAACGATGAAATAAAGAATCTCATAAGAATTCTTGGATAAAGTGAAAATTCATTTCTTCCTTTTCTCCAGTTTTTCTCAGTTTAACAAAACATGAAATAGGCGTATGCTTTGAAAAAATTCTAATGTTCAGTGCACGTTATTAAAGTAACAGAGTTTTGTTCAACTGTTTCCC
This sequence comes from Orbicella faveolata, assembly GCF_042242905.1. NCBI lineage: Eukaryota > Metazoa > Cnidaria > Anthozoa > Scleractinia > Merulinidae > Orbicella > Orbicella faveolata. Next base: position 11,189,105 of record NW_028301565.1, read on the forward strand.
GCCACAGTCAGCTGCTGTGATGTTCAATAGTAGCAGTGTTATTTTTCCTGTTGTTGATGCCTCTGTTAGGTTGGGGTTGCACATTTCTTCTCTTACGTTAAATATTCCTGTGCTGAGATTAATACAATACAACTTGGTTTCAACGATTGTAAACTAGAGCAAATTATGATGAGGGGCTCATAATGCGTGGGCCAGTTTGAAATCCACAAATCTATTGAACAGCAGCTGTAATTGTATTTGTTTTCGTCAAAAGAAGATCGATTTTCTCTTGTTTTCGCGTAATAGAAATTCAGTACTGTTCATGGTGACAAATGGATTAGGTTAGTGGCAGTCGAGAACCAGCCGTAAAGTATATCTATGCAAAGTGTGCTTTCCATTTCCTCGGCTCTCGCCTCTCCCAGCCTGCAACACAGGCGTGCAGCCTATACCACCAATACAGTCTTGTATATACATGTCATACACGCATATAGACTATTTTTAAGTGGAACAGGTTATTAGTTACCAACAAAACTGTCGCACCGCGTCGGCGTAAGGAGTTTGTGAAGCCAGGACCCTACTAGTGAAGCTGATGTTTGGAGGCTTAACATTCCTCAGAGGGTTAGCTAGGCATGTCACTCTGACATTCGAAGAGCGCTTCCACAAACGACGTTTTTTTGTATTCATTCTATGATATCAGGGACTGGTATACCATTAATAGCTCATGAATTTAATAATCATGAATTGAGAAAATACCTCGATGAAGACTGATGATATGATGATGATGATGATAAATCAAACTGTTACTTTATCTCAATGAGAATGCAAGCATATTTTACTGTTGACTTACAACCTCACTTTTGACTTGAACTGTAAAGTGCTTTTAACAACATATGTCTTGAAAGTACATTACCATTACCAATTCTAGGCTTTAGGTTTCAGAAGTTCTGATTGGTTCACTGCGTTATTTACATGAGTTATTGATTGGCCAGAATAATAACCTTGGAGTTGGTTTTAATACATGCAACTTAAAAAAGTTGTAACACTGAAACATAATCAAAGTTAGCACCGACACCTTGATTGTATGCCAATCAAGACTGATTAGTCCTTGTTTTACACTTGATTGACAAAAGGGAATTAAGCTTCTGTTGGTCAGGATAAATTAAAATGCGCGATTTGTGAGCCAATCGAAAGCACAAAGCGCAAAACCACACAAACATGTTTATTCGCTTTGTAAAGTTGTACGAAAACAGCGAAAAGCGCTTTAGCATCTATAACCCTAACCCTGACGTTTAAAACTAAAATGATTTTAATTTTGTCTAAAAGAAACCCAGGCATATTTATCCACGGTTGCAAATTTGAACCAACACAAACGTCAAACATGCAGTTATCACCGCACCAATCTAAAATGTCCGCTCAGGTTGATCAACAAGAAAAATGCTGTGAGGTACTTTTACTTTGCATGTTTCGAAAGTTTAGAACTGACAAGGCGGACAAAATTGCATTTCGCGCAATACTCTTTGCTCGCAATAGAGAAGAGCAGTTCAGAAAGGCATTCATAATTTAGGCGCAAAACTTGTCCAAATTTTTTCATACTTCAAAGGCTTTACTCTGGGTCTTTCTCCTTGAAAAGTAGAAGTCAACTGTAATCGATGTATAAATTGGGACGTAACTGCTAGCATTTTAGTGCGGCAGCAAAAATGTTGTTTTTCCTTTGCGAAACTTGAGCTTAAATTAAACATTTTGTATCCCACTGAGAAATGCAGGGGGGACAAGTGTATGATAGTAATATTATTAAGAAGAAACAGAGACAAATTAACGATAAAAAGGGCATCATAAATTTATGAGTTCTGTCTGTGAAGCGAGCTGTGAATTGATATATCAGAACGTCAAAACAAGGATTTCTGCGACTAAGTTTCAACTGGTTGTAACAGGGCGATATTCACATAAAGCTATTCTATGGACAAAAACGTTTTTTCAGTCTTCCCCAATACGTATATATATCTACTACCTTTAGAATGTTGGAAACCGAAACCAGGTGATAAGGGCTGAATCATTTATTCTACTGACTTGTCAATTGAGATCAAAATAGCCATTCAATTTCTCACCTTTCTTTCAGCTCTGCAATTTTCCACGAATCTCTATGTGGTATACCTTAACATAAATAAACTAATTTTCAAAAGAAATTATTCAATTTATGCGAGTGAGTAAAGAGTTTTTGTGAGCAGCCAGTTTAAAATACGTCGCCGATCATAGTAAGCCCTGACTCCCGCGTTGGAAGTGGTACAACCTTCAAGTGCATTCGCATCAATCAGATTTTATGACGGTTTAGGAGGAAACGGCACTTGAGCTAGCTCATTTATATTTATTGCTAAGAAAACACTGATTCTGAGTCGGTAAAAAGGGGCCTTGAATTGGGCAAGCAGGTCAAAATGTCAAACAAGTAAGTAAACATCATTTCAATGTCTTATTAACGATATAATTCTTTTTAGACGTTAGGTTGAAAATTACACCGTCTGCACAGCAATTCGAACTTTACAACATAATGAAGGTTGTACATGGTGTCCTTGAGATAAAAGCTTCACGACGATGTAAAAGCCATTTTCCTGCGCCATATAAATAAAGATTATGATTTGAGGCAATTATTTTTTAGCAATTATGCGAGTGTGTATATTTTAGGTATGAGTGAACAGCTGCTAAGAGAAGTATACAATTAGGATTTTCCGCCACTCCTTAAAACCCCTTTGCCTTAAGTTTACTTTCATTGTATCCATCCGGTTTTTTTTCACATGAAGATATTGCGCATTCAATATTGGCGACAAAAGGATATTTCACAAGAGAATACTCGGAGTTTACCCTATTTTTTTAAATTTTAATTGGGGGTATTAGAAGTGAACTCGAAACCCCCAAACGACATTTATGTAATCAAACGATAATTTGGGCTGATGGTTCATGTATGGCACCGCCTAATAACTTGAGAAGAAAACAAGTCCGAGGGTCAAGGACCGAAAACATCACAAGACAACATGCATAAATTGAAAACATTCGCTACATTAATTCGTAAACAGCTGTTGATTTTGGAGCATGCGTTGTAAGCGTTGTGGATAAACACTTTAAAGTTTGGTGAGGAACATTTAAACGGACACAGTTTCACCGTGATGTGTTCTCCGCGACAATAAATGGCTTCCACATCTGCGGAGACTGCTCGTCAAGCGCGATCCCAAAGTGAATCTGCCGCGCCAAGAAGATCCATTTTCCGCGACTTACTCACTCCCGCCGACAGCGAAACAAGGTTTGGTTGAGCTAGGCAGAAAGTAGAATTTGTTGCGATCAGTGTTTCATTTACTAAGGAAGTTCTGCAGTTATTGCTAAGATGTTGGGTGTTAAAGTCGAACGTCCTTTAATCTCGCTCGTTGTCTCGCGAAGAATCGGAAGCTTTTAATTTTGCAAATTCTACCTCCGAAACATATTTATTTAGAATAAATCCGAATTTCGCTATTTTATGCGTGTGCTTAGACTGATCGAAGTGACATTTGCTAACGCCAGTATCTTTCACGTATTCACTAGCTGATTGTATGTTTTGTGGTAAAGCTTTCTCTGTTCACCTCGCCTCTGTCCATGTTTTAACGCGGTCTATCGATCGTAATTAAGTGTTTATGCAATATTTTAGAATGTCCTAGCTATTTCTACATAGCATGACCATCTCTTCCTGCACAATTCATAATGTTCCCACTCGAAAAAGCGGTGAACTTTCAGGGAAGCCCGCCTATATCCAGTCCATATTTAACAAACGGTACTGAAAAATATTTTCAGCTTTACTACAAGTACTTTAAGATAAAATTGTAGTCAGCGACGTCAATATAATGAGCCTTCTGTAGATATTATTCAAATTTTTCATACAGGGCAACTGTCGCTCACAATTGTAACATTGCAAATAACACAAGAAAACAACTGATATCTTTTTCATTCTCTCGGTCAAACCACTGCCTGAATCATGCATAGCTGTCACAGCGTAAACACGGCCTGCACAGGTCCACTTTGAGATCAGAAACTCAGGAGGGGAAAAATACTCATCACTAATGTTTTTGAAGCTTCCTTTTAATTAATATAGTTTCTCGCTATCTGTTTTACAGCCGAAGGCGTTTTTCTGATCAGACAAAATGAATTTCCTTGGGCTGTTACTTGGGCTGTTTAAACAATTTGTAGTCATTGGAAACTGTTATTGTCAAGGTTAAAAATTGCAACAATTCCACGTTTTCATTTATATACAGTAAATGAAAAATTATTCAAGAGTTAACGTTCTTAACAGTGCGACTCCAGCCACTAGAGGAAATTTACATTATAATTTACCAATTTGTAGTCTTTCAGCCAGCGTAGAATTAAAGCTGTCAGTGATGTTGACAATTTGTATGACGCATTAACCTGTGTGCATAAGTAATAAAAATGTCCCGAAAAAACAAATGGCTTGGGCAAAAGCGCTTTTTTTTTTAATTTCACGTAGTCACTCAGATGCTCAGTAATGCAAACTAGGAACACCAATATTAGTTTTGTTTTCATTAAAACGAAAAAGAATCACTAATTACGCCCACGATTTGTTGAATTTCGCTGTTTTGGTCGAGGTTTTTGGCCTTTTATTTCGATGGACGCTGCATTGTAATATCTCGTGACTCAACTTACCTTTCATTTGACAATGGATTTTATATTTATTACTATTTTCTCGTAAAAGGTGTTTTGATATTCCCTCACCAACTGTGGAGCGGAGCACTGGTGGACGGGAGATACAGCACTAGTACCAACTTGTTATCTGCTAGTCCCCTCACCCTCCAAAGCCATCTACGAACTACCTACCAGGATAACTTCAGCTGCAGTTTTGCTTGAGACATCTCTCGCTCTTCAATCAACCCAACTCTTGCATGATTTACTAAATCGAGAGAAAAAGGAAAATCAAACACTGCTGCTCTTGCGGTTCGCGTGACTTTCAGTCTCTAGTCAAAATAGAACAATGTTTTCACTACTTGAGTCCATAAACACGTCACATGTGATAACTGCATGTGACTGCTGCGGTTTTCTGCTCACTAGGTGCTGCAGCGTGCAACATACTGCAATTATTTTTGGCCAATAAGGCGATATTCAATATGGAGTGTCTCATTTAAACCAAAAACAAAACAATTACATAGAAGTGGGTGGACCAATCACAACTTAGAAAAAACAACACAAAGAACGAAGGAAAATTCGTGGCAAGCACACGTTCTTGCACTAAGCGGGAAAAAAAACTTGAGTGTCCAAGTCGCATTATCGTTGCTTTACCTCTTGCGTGTGCGTTATAAAATGATTACGAAAAGAAAAAGACTGCTTGCAGCCTATATGACGTGAGATCATGAATCAATCACGAGAAATAATTAATAGAAAATAACAGCCACGTCCTTCCTACTCTTTGTGTTTATTTGCCCTCGACTTTTGATTGACTTATAACACGTTTCTGTTATTCTGAACGTTTCTCGTAAAACTTATGAAAACGGAGTATTAAAAACGAAAAGCTTGTTAACTTGACAAGCAAACCATCGTCACTGTTTTGCCTGCATGCTTCCTCTCTCGAGAGTGAGAGTTGCAATGGACCGCTTTGACGATGTCACGCAATATCAACAATTTTGATATAAACAGAAACCAACCTCCATAGATCAATTCATCGTACCAAACTCATTAAATATACAACATTTTGTAAGAATCCATTACAAACTCATGGAAACCTGGTGCCTCAAACCTGCCATTTTTTTTTTACAGAAAAATGCATGTCATAGGACAAGCGCTTGTCCTATAGCATGTAGATCTTTGCAGAAATGGCAAACTTGGGGGTCCCATATTTCCATGAGCTTCCAATGGGTTCTTACGAAACTTCGCGTATTCACTAAATTCGGTATGATAAGTCTAGCGATGAGGTTTGTTTGTTTTTTTTTTTTAAATAAAAAAGAAAAAATAGGAAACGCGTGACATTGTGGAGGTGGCCCTTTCAACCAAGAATACACTCTATACCGAATAACCAATGACGTAGTTTCACCGAGATCCATTAATTTTTGCCTCCAATTTGAAACGTAACTAGCAACGAATCAGAGACTATATAGAAAACATTCTATTGAGTTACGTCTTCAGATCGTGATCTTCAGTACGCAATTCTTCAGGTTGAATCTGAGACATAACAACATCTCTTGAATATCTTGCGAGGAATAAATTAAGCATTTTAAAAGAGACAAGTGTTTGCAGATTGAACGTGTTAAGAAGTACTTTTGTTTTCTCAAGTAAGAGCTCATTTCGGCTCGGCCTGAACTCGGAGGCTATTTACTGCGAGAGGGAAGAAACAAGGATTCACTGTCGTTTGTTCCTGATCATTTTTCAATTTCTTACAACAAACGTTGTAGAAAAAATCTTCACTGATAAAAAAATAAAAGTAACTAAAAGACAGGCGTATGCTTAAGTGCTTATCCCGTGTTATTATTCCGATAAGAGACTTTCTCTTTTGTACAAAGTAATCAATGCTATTACTCTTACGGAAGTCGGTAAAAAAGGTTGACCAGAATCACTGAAAAGACGTTTTCTTTTTCTTTTGTTCGCAAAGATCTCACGTTTATGTATATTATAAAACGCCCATGAAATATTGAGTTCTTGATTCATTGTAACGAAATTAAAAGGCAGAGAAAGAAATATTTTACTCTGACTCAGAAGAAAAGACTCAGCATGATTTTTAATTTTCGAAACAATTTTGCGCACAATTAAAAAATAGACTAAAAACTGTCTCTCTTTTGTGTGAAACTCACGATTTCTGGGAACACAAAAATACAAGCACATTTTACCAGGATTTCTGAAGAATATATTTAACTGTCAGAAACCGCGATGTTTGCTGAGCTTTGGAGGCAAAATGTTTCCATGTGACGAGTGCTGCTGTCTTCACCAAGCGCTTCAAGGAGTCATTGTGTTTATATTTTAGAACATTAGGAAAATATATATTTTAAGTGCATATCCCCTTTGTGGTCATAAGCGTGAATGAGATAAGATACTTTGGAGGTAATCTCTTCGCTTCTTCAATTTCTAACGCCTGTGGCAATAAACAATGCTGTCTTTAGAATATTCTTTGAAAACAATATCTTTTAATCCATAAATTTTACAGTCACTAGTGGACAATTGCGCGCTCTAAATGGAAAAGCGATGAAAATATTGACAAAAACACTGACGCGTCGAGAGAAAATTAATGCGCAGGTGGCAATTAAAAAACTACTGAGATACAAATCATCGTTCTTGGGGTCTCTGACGACAGAAACACTAGGACAAGTAATTTTTCAAGCGAGTGCTATTCCCAAGTATTATTAATATATTTGACAAATGTATTCAACAGGAGAACTCAATCACCTGTCCGTCTGACGATCACCTTGTCATCTAATTGGTCGAATTTACAAAAGGAGCCCATGAAGCCGCTGGAAGCCATTCGTTTGTCATATTGTCCTCATATTGCTGATCAATAATATATGCTCGCTTGGAAATTTCATAATTCGTTAGATTAACCAAAAATTGCAAGATGGCAAACGGAAATACGGCAGCTCGCCAAACTTCTGACGATGTTCCTATGTTGCTTCCACCTCTTCCTCCCAGTTTAGCAAGCCATCCAAGGTATTTTACGCAAACCACATTTTGAATATGTAAAATACATTCATCCTCGCTACGTGGTTGGAGTTACTATGTTATCATGCGCTGCTACGCGTGAAGACGAAGAGGCCCATACGCTGGCAACGCCGCAACGTGACTTTTTCCCCATACAGAAAGTTCTTTTTTACATCAGAACCGAGCGGCCATCGACTTAAGAATGTCGATCATTGCTAGATTCGATTTTATTTTCTACATCTATATTTTGAGACATATTTGCTCGATCAGGAGTTGCATTTTCAACACATGCACAACACATTCACCAAACATTAAACGTACAGTTTATTGTTTGTCTTTCAGAGCAACATAACACTAGCGATGAATGCCATTTTGGTGCTGATCTCGCACACCGCTGATTTTTTATTGCAATCGCAAATATTCCGGCCGGTGTTCGAAAACAATTCGTAAATGCCTTAGACTGTTTTACACGGTATACCTTAATTTATGATATTTTCTGGTTTTAACATCATTCTATAAATTATGTGTCACAACATGTGTATGCTATATATTCTCCAACAAGCTGTTTTTCTTAATCAAAATCATTTTTAAGTTAGCAGATACGCGATGGCGTGCATATACTGTTCACAAGCTTAAAATTTGTGAGGAATAATTATCCGGGAAGTGTTTAACGCGAGAAACGAATCATGTAACGAACATGAAACCGAGTAGTGATAAAAATTACTAGGTGGATGTGAATTATGAATTGAACAATCATTCATTGTTAAACCGCACCGTATTTCGATTCAGCCTCGGTCCATTCTAAGCGGAAAAAGGTTTAGTGACCAACGAGTTGAACTGAAAGTTTGCAAGTGGTAATGAGTTTAATGTTTTGACAACAGGAAAGCTAACTCCGTCATGTTAATGCGAGCTCTTGGCTGAATTGTTTTTCGCTTTAACATGAAGATATTAGATCTACAACCGGGCAGATATCGAGATGTTTGAACCACCGAATAAATGAACAAGTGAAAAATTTATTTTATTTTTCGTGTGAATTTTCAGAGCTGCAAGTGTTTATTTTTCATTAACTCAGGAGAGTGATTATAGCGACAAAGTTAAACAGAAAAAAGAAAACAATTCAAATTAGCCGACAGCAAGTCCATAGTACAACTAGTTAAACAAGAGACAGCCTAGTTATTCACATATCATTTGTTACTCAAAGGATCAAACCACAGTTTCTCTTTACTGTTCTGCCGGGATAGTAGTCATACAATTCTAAAAATGATACCTTTGGAAGAATCTGGATCTAGGTCAAGGGTTAAGACGAGATTCATGAGATAGTCAAGTCGTTTATATTCTCGCCGCCTGCCTTTAGTCCGGAGAGTCGCGGCTGATGTTTATCACATGTGATCTAACAGAGAGGAAGAACCGGCAAATTTGTGAAGTTCACTTTTTGTTCATACCATCGGTAATAGTTGCAAACCTAAGAAGGGCACCAGAAAATGGTTAGGATCAGCATGTTGTCTGGTTGAAATCAGACTTAGTGGGTTGATGTTTGACAACAACCTGGAATGCCTACTTCTCATTATTCAAAGATAATTTATGCGGTGGACAGGTTTCATCCTTTGGTAATTTTGCGTCGTCTTCAGCTAATAATGTATGCGACCACGAGAGGGTAATATACCTCTCTTGATGCGGCATTCGTGTTACATGTCCTGACAATAAGAAATCAAAACGACAAGTTGAGATGTTCTTATCTTCCCTTATCATGAGGATTTCAGATTCCCATTTTTCATCTGAAAACTGAAAACTAACCCGAATTTTCTTTTTTATCCAAAGTGCTTATCTTAACGGGGTTCCCGCTGCGATATTTTGTAAAGAAACCAGTCCATCTGATAAAGAATTACTCAATACCCTGCCGCTAATGGAATCGTATGCTCTCCTTAATTTGTGCTTTTCTGACGGCATAAAAGCCCTTTTATTAAATATTTGATGTCCTTGTAAATTTGATCTTTTCCCGAATCTTTCAGATAAGTCACGTTCTCGTTAAAAAACCAAATTTTCATGTTATTTTCCATGATTTTAACTCGTCAACTTGAAGTTCACCGACGTCAGTCAAGAAATTATAAATTGAGGTTTTGATGCACAATTTGACAGGTAGAAAATTTCAAGCCTGTTGTGAATATCATATCACACCAGCTGTAGTAAAATCAGACAGTCTATCTATTAAAAATTCTGCTTTTAAAAATTTTAGAGAGGTAAATATCGTGTTAAACCCTGGACTGAGTGGTCCGGTGCGAGTGCTGCGGTGGGGGTTTCTGTTCTGTGTTCTTGGGCGACACTTTGGGGAGACAAGCTACTTCCGCATTGCCTCTCTCCACCCAGGGGCATAAATGAGTAGCGGCAGATTGACAAGGCAACCTGAAAAATGCTTTTGTGCTAGTTTTGGCGGGCAAGCTCATTCAGGAGGAGTAGCAATCTTCCCATTTCCTTTATGTTACATAGCCGGAGAAACCAGAACAGGCTCGGCGGTGGGGGCTCATTGTAATTTGGCCCTGAGCACCTAACCTACATCATTGACGTTGTGGGTCTCTGTCCAACAAAGTCTCTCATAGCAACTTCGTCGCTAGTCTGTTTGTTTGTTTTTAAAAAATTCATTTGGATCTGAATCGTATCCGTTCATGCTGACTATAAAGCGGCATATCGTATTTCTCTTATCACAAGAGTTCTCATCTCAAGCATGAGCGGTGCTGTATTGCATCGCTTACGGCAAAGGACCATCCAAATTACTACTTGATACTGTTGTCAGAAAGTTCGCACGCATTGCATGCCTGTTTTTTTCGTTTTCGTCGATGAAACGGATGAAAAAGATTTGCATCTGTAAGTTATGTTTCCGTTCGTGCTGTTCAAGCACTTTTTACAAAGGAAAGGCTTTCGTACTGAAAAGAAATGCAATGGAAAGTTCCTTCAATACTTTTTAGGAAACTGTAATTCTCAGTTTTAGGCAAAAAATAACCTGTTTTCATCAGAGACAAAACTATACATTTTAATTCGCCTATATTAAAATTCCGCGTCACACGACCACCTATAAATTTCGACAAATTGACACATAAGTTCTTTCAAATGTCACCGAAGAGAAGTACATACTAATAAGAGAGGAAAAATGAAACTCTCTATTCACACTTATGAGTCAGGGTTTCGTTAATTTACATATTTTTAGTGAAACACGAGACTAAATTATTGTTTTTCGTGAAGTTCAGCTGGGTTGCTGCGATACCAAAACCCAAACCGCAAACTTTCACCTGCTACTTTGTTATGGTGAAATCCTGAACATAATACTAAGAAACCACGATCGCGACACTCCATATATTTATCACCACTTTCGGTTTATGTTATGCAGTTTTCATGAGAAAAGTCTGTTCGTCAGTTTCCGAAAAAGAAAAAGAAAATACCTTGTTTCGTGGAAATCTTACGATCAGTTGAAAACAAAGCGACAATGAAAATGCGTTGTGGAAGATCAATGTGTAATTTTTCTGCCATCCTACAGGAAGCATACCGTTCATTCCGCTAGTTGTCGTTCTAACAAAAAATGACAGATATTTCAGCATGATTTTCTTTGTCGATTCGTGCATTATGACCCTAGGTTAAAACCACTTTATATTCCGATTGCAGCTTATTACGAAATATTGCTTTGCTGGATTATTACTGGATTATAATAGTGTAAGAAACTAGGTGAAAAAGCCTTGTGAGTTTTTCATGATTGCCCGTAAGACGCCTCTGCGAAACTATTGAAAATTGTTTTTTCAACGCCAAAAAAGGTGGTTTGCCTTAATTAGAATTCAGACCTGTATTTCCGGAAATTCGTTATTGATGAAACATGGCTGAATTTTTCATAACGTCGTCACTTGTGTCGTTAGCAAACACTATTCGTTTCTCACTGATTCTGCTGCGAAGTTTTCATTAACTTTTTTCACTTGCATAAGTTTGTCAGGCGCATGAAAGTGTGATGTTTACTCTGCCGAAGTACTTAATAATTCATGAATTTCCGAAGCATTTGACGAGGGCTGAATATTGAAGTAATGATGTCTACCGTAGTGGGCTGATTTAACGCAGAAATATTTTTCAAATCTGTGAAGGTTTTGAGGGTTTTGCGGCCTTGCTGGATTTTCCCGCGAAAAAAACCAAAATCAATACAGAGGATTGCGCATGACTGCAAAGATACAAACAAAATATGGCGACGAACGAAGGAAGAAAAGTTAGAATACAAACTAAAGTCAAGAATAGCCCCAAACCGGTTGCTATCACCACTGTTGCGAATGAATTTGATTCTCTTGGTCCTAGGTATCGACTGAGGGATCTTCTTTCGTCAGACAAAAGCGAGGACAAGGAAAGGTAGGCGTATTATGTTTTGGACAGTTCCTGTGCAAGATACCTTATTTGTTTTCACGTAAGCTCAGTCGTCCATCGTTTACTCGAAAGTTTGCCCAAGTTTGCTGGAGTGAATTAACCATATAACTAGCTTACTTTATTTCTGGATAATGAAAAAATGAAAATGCACGAAGAAACAGAAAAAAATATGAGCTTTGTAATGTGTTACTCCCCTTCATTGCAATCGCAAAATTGATGATGATTGTCTAGAGAATAGATAATCTTGTTAAAGGTTATTTGCAGGCTTTTTGACTAGTCATCTTGACAGGTATTGTATTGAAATCGCATCAAACTGTAATGCTGTCAAACCCTGTGGACTTTTTTGACCATTCGTACACGAAAATTGTCGAAATTACAGCAGATTGTTCTCTCGTAGCCTTATTTTGAAGGCTCTTATTACCGCCTACTGTGGCTAAAACAAAGTTAAAAAATATTTTCTGCCACTTTATTTTTATAATAGCCCTAGGGTGTTCTGTAGTGCTAACATTTACAGTAGAACTCTCAGAAAACAAGAAGTTGTCCTTTTAAATACAGCTGTAAATATTAACGACGGACATTTTTGGGTTTGTTTATTTTCAACTGTCTTAGGTTGCTCTCTGGAGAACTCTCACCTTCAAACGCAACAGCTGCGTTGAAGGTTATTTTTTCCCAAAGCTATTTTCCTGATTTATTCTGATGTCTGTGGGTTTCAAATTGGAAACTATCAATTTTTGGCGATAAGAAACCCAGTACGTTTTAATGGTTTAGAGTGATTAGTGAATTGTCTTGAACTGGACTGGCCAAATTACAATTTTAATGTTTTTGTAGGATGATTTGCAATTCAAATATTAAATTAGTTGGTCAACATCTATTCACTAGGTGCTCAAGTTTCTGTACTTCCTTTAGTGCTGTGTTTTTTCTTTGGTGGTGTGAATTCACACTGACAACTTCCTAAGTCCAATGGTTCTTTGTTTCTTTGGCTGAGGACAATAAGTTGTGATGAATTTAAACAGTAATATAATATGAAAGCAAAAAAGCTTATTATAAATTTAATGAAAGTGCATAATATACAGGAGTTGTGTTTGGAGAATGTAAACAGTACCTGCTTAATTAATCACTGGAGTGGCATTCTTGTCATTGTCAATGCACTTCAAATTTCAGACCTCCATTAGCCTAAACTGGAAGATGACTGCATGCAAATACCTTTTGAATGATAACAATTAAACCTATATACTAATTGTAGAGACTGCAAAATCTTTTTTAAATAAGGTTTGCATTAAAAGCAGTTTCAATGCAAAGTTTAAACAAACAAATTTTAATGAGGGAAAAATGTTGCTGTTCTTGCACATACAGATGTATTGATCAAAGGAGGAAAATTATATTCTCTGATGCAAAAATAGTCACCTGACTTAATAATTAATTTCATAATTTGGAGTTGTGTGCTTGATAATTTTCATGTACATCTGGTCTGAGCTGTTCAAACAGTGGATAAGTAAATGCTATCTGCTAGATAAATCACTTTCCTGTGGATAGCATAGTTTGTTTTGTCAACACTTGTCCATTGTACAGTGACTTGTCCGGCAGATAGTGTTTATATATCTATGCCACCCGTTGAACAGCTAGACCCTGCAAAGTAAATGTCAATTCTTTTAGTTATGTGCTTTCTGTAAAATGCTTTGATACACTGTTCAAGGTTTTCTCTGATAATGTTTTAATGTTACAGGGTGCGTGTTGAACATTATGTTCACGACAAGTCATTTAAAGAGAGAGTTAAATTCTATTTTGTAACTGATCAAAGATCTAGTAAGTGGTGTATATTAAATTATATTAATTTATTACTGCTTAAATTATTAAAAACCTGCTAAAATAAACAAGTTAGATATTGTTGAAAAGTCATTTTTTGGTGCTGTTAGAAAGAGACCTCAGAAGATTTCTATTCTTAAATGTAAGTGTTTTTGAAGCAATAGAATTGATCAGTTGGCTTAATGCTAAACAGAGCTTGATTACCTTACCATTGCATTTTCTATCAAATTGCATCAAATTGAGTTAATTTTTAAGAAATTTAACGCCCAAGTCGCTAGTGGAGGGAAGGTGCCTACGAAGCCCGGGGGCTGCAACCGCAGTCACATCCCCAAGGCGCTAGAACACCCGACTGGCCTGCCCAACCCGCAACCAAGCCACGAGCCCCCCGCGCCAAGCCCCCTACAGGCACCCGTCACACTCAAGCCAGACGGCATTGGTGGAAAAATAAATGAATAAATAAATAAATAAGTAAATAAATAAATAAATAAATAAAATAAAATGCTGAAAAGAAAGGGGGGGATAGGGAGGGAACGCCGAGAACCGCTAAACTATAATTCAATCCACAACGCCACACTAACAGAGCGATGAACACACTGCGAGCACATGGGACGACAACACATGTACTAACCAAATATACCGCTGGACAATGTCAGCCCCAGGGCTCTCACGACCATATGACTGTTGCAAACGCTACAGAAACGCACCAAACGCTAAACAAACGCTAACAGATGGCCAAGGCACTAACAAACGCCTACAAAAAACGCTACTGCCCAGACTGGCTCCTGGTCATAAACTATGTAAAATTTCATTGAACTATATCAAACGCTACAAAACGCACCAAACGCTAACCAAACGCTCACAGACGGCCAAGACACTGACAACCGCCTACAAAAACGCTACTGACCAGACTAGCTCCTAGTCGTTAACTATGTTAAATTCCATTTAACTATATTTAAAAGCAATTTTACTTGGTCACTAAATAAATTCTGGTGCCAAATTTTTTGTGTCTTCACGGTACAGAATCTCTTGCTGAACCATTATATTAAGTCATCATTGTAAGGCTTTGTTTTGACTTTGTTAAAAGCTAAAAATAACATGACTGCAGTGTTCAAATCTTGAAATATGATCGATATAAATGATTATCAATTCCTTAATTGTTTAATTAAAGTGATTGAATATTGTGAAGAACAAAGAGGCCATATTAGGAATGGTTCACTTTAAATAGTTTTATCTTAATTCTTTAATTTTGTTATTGAATTTTTTATACAAATGTGTTTCAAACTAAAAAAAATACTAATGTTATAACCTATTTAATGTTTATTTGTCTAGTTTTAAAGCCATAATAAAATCTTAATTTTGTTCATCGAAAAAGGTGACTAAATGATAGCATGATACAGTAATTAAAATTGTTTCTCTGGTGAAAGGCTAAAATCATAACACGCTAAAGTCAGCATCAAGCTGATATTTTGTTTTGCAAGATATCTTAATATTTTGTTTGTTCCATTATAGGTATAAGATGGCAGATATTTCGTTTCACTCTGAAGATAGTGTCATGTGTACTGTATGTTGTTCGTAGTATCCAAGACACAGAACCTAACTTAGCAGGCGGGTTAGTATGTGTATGCCGTTAGTGTACCGGTAGTGTGATCTATCCAGGAAATGATCATACTTGGATACTTATGTCAAAATTTTTACGACAAGGATCTGTTAAAAATATTTCTACTTTCCTAAAATGACTACCTTTTATTGGATTTCTAGTTGTAGGGTGGTTATGCAGTATACCAGCTCCTCTTAAAGAAACTCAGTGTCTATCACAAATCATTGTTAATTTCAGTGGTGTCCTATAGACAAATAAATTCCCGAAATGAGTTCTGCAACTGTTCATATTCTTCATTTATTACACTGTTTCTGTTTTGTTGCTGGGCATGTGAAATACATGGCAAGTAAACCAAACAATCAAGATTTGCAGTTAATCAAGGTAAATTAATTAACGACAGTGAATGTTTGCCTGGATTAACTTCAAGTTGATTATAAGTGCCTTGTACTGTTGATAAACTTTAACAATAACAAAGCTTTAAAGAGTTGCATATTAACTGTGAAATAATAAATCAGTTTTGACTACAGTAACTCTATCTTTATTATTATTAGGTGTTTGGAGATTAATAAATTAGTTTAATTTTCTTCAACAGTTTTGGATGTCCTGAAAATAGAACAGCTAACCCAGAGTGGTCTTGTCCTGAATACAAAAATGAAGACTTGTAAGTAGTCCTACAATTTCTGAATCAATAGAAAATCATCTTAAGTAAGCTAGCTGCTCTAATTGTACATCTTTAAACTTCAGGACTTAAAATTCTTGCTTTGACTATTATCGCAAGGCTTGCTATAGACAAAAATGACCAGGCTGTTAGCCAGATTAGCCAGAAAAGTAGGCATCCAAAATGCGCTATAGGGGCTGTTCGAATGAAAAATAGCCCTTTTCATGGATAAGTTATCTTATTTGCATTACAATGTAATCCAACGTGGATGCGAGGCAATTTCAGGCTAAAACTACAAATTAGCCTGAAATTGCCTCGCATACATGCTAGGTTTTATTGTAATGCAAATGAGCAAAGGTAACCGTGTAAAGGGCTATTTATAAAGCTACATGTGAAAATTGTCTTAAAAAGTGGGTATCCACAGGACACCTGAACCCTCATTTGGCCAAACACTTAGAATGTTATTACCAGTTAGCTATTTTTCTTAAATAACCTTTATTGACAATAATTCATCAAAGAGCTACTTCTTCCTTGCTACCAGTAATGACTAATTTGTTTGTTGGTTGATGCATGGTGTGCATTTCAGTGCTGGGTAGTTTGTCCAAAGGTTAAATGATCCTTCAATGACATTTACAAATTGGGAAGCTTTTAAACTACATGTCGTGGTGATATTAAGGAAATACCATTTATAAATTACTTTTTGATGTTCAGAATGTTGTAAATTCAATCCTTTAGATGTCAAACCTTTCTTAGAGAACATGTCCCCAAGACCCTCAGTGGGGAGGTCTCTGACAACCTCTTCTTAGTCACAAGTGACCCCTGCTCTGTCATGGACCTGATGCTCATTTTGTTCCACAAACTTCCAAAGGACCATAATAATGATATTTATGGCATACAGTCATTTATGGACACCAAAGAAATATCATTTACATCCACTAGATCGATAAGCCCACATGATTTTGATTTGTCAGTGACATTTTATCATTGATAATAATCAATTACTGTTTTATTATAAGGTGATTACTCATTAATTCAGGGTCCGAAATTGCGCTTTCCTGGTTGCCAATGCGACTAAACATTTTGCACTGGCGACCAGAATTTTACAACTGGTCACCAGTGGGCGATTAACTATTTCATGCCACGATAATTGCACAAACAAGAACTTTGATTTTCAGCCAAATCGATTAAAATAAAATTCAAAGCCGCCCGCCAATTGGTCACTTCCATTTTACCTTGCCGCATTTTTCCATTTGGCGACTGCAAAAAAAATTTCAGTCACCAGTTGGCACCTGCCGAAAAAAGTTAATTTCGGACCCTGTAATTGCAGATAGATTACTCATGGAAGTTGTTTATTGTTGATAAATAATGTCTGTTCACTGTCATGTCTTTTTACCTTTTCAGTTTTTGGTGGTCATTGTTGTGGGTTCACAGACCTTTTGAAATATGGATTGTACAAGTAAGTTCCTAAAGAACAGCATCATGGGTTCCTACCTGTACATCTTCTTTGAGTTTCAAAGGTTTTTTGTGATTGTTGTGTGCTAAAACTAAACACAGCTTCCAAATACTCCCTGGATTGTGCTCTTGATTAATTATTGCAATTTGGTATAATTTCTGCTAAGAATAAATACTCCAAGGTACCTATGGGTGCTCTGGCCGAAGTTATTGCATTGTGTTCTTGGGCAGAACGCTTAATTTCACTGTGCTTCTGTCGAACATGCACAGTCAGGTGTGTAATTGGATAGCGGCAAATTTAAGGATGTACTGGGACAGACATCCCATCTAGGGGAGGACTAGAACTACACTTAGTTATTTGGTACTACCAAGTCCAGAGGTGTAGGAGGCGTGGTGGCCTCATGGTTAGTGTGTTTGTCTCTGGATCAAGCGTCCAGAAACAGAAACAGGGATAAGCTCTGGCCTGGTGGGCCACTTGGCATGTATGCAGACTTAACCTTACCTTACCCACCTATGGGTCAGGAAGAAGGTAAATCACCTGTATGGCTTTGGTACTTCCAGAGAACACAGAAATTAAGGTTACTCCAAACCTTCCTGGGTGTCCTCCAGAAAAAAAAATTGGGATGTGATGAAAGGTCTCACCTCAGTCATGAAGTGTGTCCTGTTCATAGTCTGTTGTTGCTCTATCTCAAAAGTCCCAGTACTAACAGAGTCCTGACAGTGACTATACACACTTTTGCACTTGGTATGCCTAGTAACACCATTGACTTAGGCCGATGATTAAATTACAAAACTTCATCCAATTTACACCTATACAATAACTGCGTGATATGATATATTCTTTCTAGACAATCATTGCAGTTTATAGTATGCTGGATGCAATTCTCCTTGGTTACTTAACTTACAAGGTAATTTCTCTAACTGATCTGTTGTTTTGTCTTAGAGTGCACTGTTGATCCAGTTTATTATTGTACAATAATACTTTTGTTCTTGATTTCTAGGGAGGCTCAGTCCTTAATCAAATTGTAAATGGCCGTCTCATTGCAGAGGTTTTTCTAGGGTTACCTTTTTTAGTATCTGTAAGTAAATTCATTGCTAGTTCTCTTTTCAACCTCAGTTAATATTTTTTTTTTATAATACCTGATAAATATGAACTAATCTTTTGCAGATATTTTATCTTCGACTTAGAAATTTGTGGCTCCCTTTGTTTCTCAATTGCTGGCTTGCTAAGAGTGCATTAGATACAATGCTTGTGAGTATAACTGATCAGTGATCATTCAATGGTGAAGTACCATATGTCATGTACGTTACGTAGTTATTTACAAGGAGCTTCATACTCTGTACATGACAAACAATTGAATTCTGCATCAATTTATCAATACTGATAGATCCTGCTTCAGTGAGAGTTGGAGCCATTGAAAGTCTTGGCACAAGAAACCCTTGTGTTTGTCATCTAATTCTTTTATGACAATATTGGGCAATGTCTTTTACTTGATTAAGCAATTATGTATGTTTTAATTAGGCAATTATGATTTATTTGCAAAAGGTTCCAGCATCATTGCTGAAATATTTGCAGGCTATAGAATGTAAGCAGTAATGATTGCATACAAGTTTGCAGTTCCAGCCGAAAAGTCAGAAATAATACGTGTATTTTTAAAATGCTGAGACATTTCCATTGGTTTCATTAACTTTTTTAGCAGGAGGGCAACTGATTTTCACAGGCAGGCAACCTGTTTTGAACTGAACTTCTTTAGCAGAAAACATTTCCTCTAGATGGTCAAACCAGGTGCCCGGCTCTTAATGAAAAAGTCCTGCATTTCAAAACACATCCGCTGACTCATTATGCAACATGTTTGAGTAGTATACCTTGGAATATCCCACTCGCCACTTGTATTTTCTTGGTATACACACGACCCTTTAAGCAAGTGTGCATACCAAGAATGTACAAGTGAAAAGTGGGATATTCCATGATATACCACTAGAAAATGCTGCATAACTATCTTATGCCATGCCATAGAAAAGCAGTGGCCAACACAATTAAATGAGACATACGCAAAGTGCATGCTGGGAAGGTTGGGTGTAATGCCATCAAGTATATGTCAAAAGCTTTTCTGTTTTCTGATTTGCTATAATTTCTATGGCATGTTTGTTGGTATACATGAAAAAAAATGGAATGCCCCTGGTGATGCAATGATTGTAATTGGTAATATGATTACCTGTACCACATGCTGCAGAATCAAGAATTATATTATATTGATTGATGCAGCTTATTTGCAGAATGATCTTCACAGACTTGTCCTCCGCCAGCAGTCTGCATTATCACAGAAAGTTCTTAGAGTGATTGCAACAGTCCTCTGCATCATTTTTACTGGGTAAGTCTAAGTTAGACATTGTGCCATTGATGTATCATTCACATGGAAGGCCATCCCAGCAAAATATTTTTTTCCTATTACCCGCTCTCCTCTGAAAACAAAAAGGAAGTAAGAAATGATTTGAAGTGAGGGAGCAATAATTATTATTACTTGTGATTTCTGACAGAGTATGTGGCATCCATCACCTTGAGAGACCTGCTTCAAAGTGGGATTTACAAGTGTGTCTTTGGTTTGTGGTAGTGACTTTCAGCACAGTTGGATATGGTGAATATACTCCAAATGACTGGCCAGCACAGACATTTGTTATGATCATGATAGCCTTTGCTCTCATTCTACTTCCTGTTGAGGTAGGTTGAATGGGATAGTTATTAGCTCTGGTACGTTCATTCTCTTAATGACAAATTATACTTTCAGTTTGGAAAAGTATATCATTAAATTATTGTTTAGTGAATTTTAATATATATTGCTGATAAATTAATCTTAAGGGAACATTTTGTGGCAACACAGATTATTTAAAAACATTAATATTCTATTCAAGGTAACAGGTCATTGGTGTGATCTTTTAATTTATTTACTTTGTGGTATGTAATAATAGAAACCCATTCTCCATTAGTAAGAATGCATTACTAAAAAAATGCATATTATACTGAATTTATTTAGCAACCTGTGATTATATTACAGTATGAGTTTAGTTCCTTTGGGTACACCCTTGTGTAATTATTCACTTTTTTCCTATTAGTTAGAGCAGCTGGCTTTCTTATTGGTAACTCGTCAAAAGGAAGGTGGCGCATTCAATCGCATGCTGGCTGGCTCTGACAAACATGTGGTTTTATGTGCAACAACCCTGAGACCAACTATGCTGATTGACTTCTTGAATGAGTTCTATGCTGATGGTAGATTACAGGTTTGTTCTTGACACTCATTTTTTTACTTGTTTTGAGGTAACAAAACAGAAGGATGAGTCTAAGTGGCCCCATATGCTCACTTTGCCATACAAATCATACTTTTAAAACTTATACCAGTTGCTTTGTCTTCCTTACCTTTGCTCAAGTTGACATTAGTGCCCTGTTCTAGTTAGCCTTACTTTAATTCAACCATTTTCTGTTATTTTCTTAGGACGTTCATGTGGTTCTTCTTTGCCCTTCGGATCTTGACAGCACTTTGAGAATCTTGTTACAGGTACCACTGTGGTCTCAGAGAGTAACATACTTAAAAGGATCGGCCCTTATTGATGAAGACCTGATAAGAGCCAGGTATGAGTTGGCAATCAGTGCTTAAGTAGTACTTCCAGTGTTAGGAATCAATTAAAAGGGAATGATGAACTTATGACAAACAGAACTTGGACATTTGTTGTGATATAGATAGAAATACATGTAGGTTAGGCTATTGGTCATGTAATGGAACTTTGTCTGTCATGCCAATCGCAGAGCGATGATCCCCCTGTTATGCCATATATTGTGTGGCTATTGCACTTGCCTATTATCAGCAGCACTGTCATTGAGTCTTGATCCACCTGTAGCCTTGATCTTCAC
This sequence comes from Orbicella faveolata, assembly GCF_042242905.1. NCBI lineage: Eukaryota > Metazoa > Cnidaria > Anthozoa > Scleractinia > Merulinidae > Orbicella > Orbicella faveolata. Next base: position 11,210,528 of record NW_028301565.1, read on the forward strand.
GCCCCATAACAAACTTGCTACTTTATAGGTGAATTGTGTCAACTGCAGGAAATTTCATACGTAACATCAACGGCCCATCAACCATGCTCAGCTGTAACAGGTGCTATGGGTTACTGCTCTTATTGACAGCCCTGATAAGTGTTTGAAGCATAACTCTCTAGGAACTGCAGCATTAACTTGATGTAGTACCATGTTCTCAGAGCCAACATCAAAACTTCTAGCTGGAGTAAATTAATTTCTTTATCTTAAACACTTGTTCATTGTAACATTTTGATCTTTCAATGTCAGGGTTGAGGATGCTGAGGGATGCTTTATACTCACAGACAGATATGCAGACGACAGGGAGGCAGCTGTATGTTGAATAGACTTATGTTTTCATGTATTATAATTTTTTTTGACAACATGTGGCTGACATGTATAATCTATCATACTCGACATGTGTTCTTTCTTTCACTTTAAGTATTACTTTTAACATAAAACAAGAAGACATGCAAGATGTTGGATGTTACAGCCAGTAATACACAATGTTACAGAAGTGTTGCTGTTCACTTACATACATGTAGCTACTACAGTTGTGGTACTTTAAAACAAATGAAAGCAGAGTAAGCATGATCACCTTGAGTTCCAGCAACAACAACAGCACATGAACTGAGCAAACATACAACTGAGAAGTTTGAAAAGCATTGATCTTCACCTTGGTATAATTATATTGGTTTTAGGACAAGCACACCATTTTGAGGACCTGGGCCATCCAAGACTTTGCACCAGCCACACCTCTGTATGTGCAGATCCTTAAGCCAGAGAACAAGTTCCATGTTAGCTTTGCAGGTAAGAAAAGTAGAATTTTGGTCTTGCTAGAGTTGAAGTGTCAGATTTTTTGAAAGCACTGGTAATGTATTTATAATATTATTGTTGTTATTGTTTTCAGAGCATGTAGTCTGCGAGGATGAGGTCAAACATGCACTGTTGGCTAGTAACTGTGTATGTCCAGGAATCTCAACTTTTTTCACTCTTCTTCTCCACACTCTTCATGAGCAGTAAGTTATCCTGCAAGCAACTTAGCATGGTAATTTGTAATGCCGGGCAAAGCTCTAGTAAGGATCCTCAAGAATCCTTGAGGATCTTTATTATGGTCTTGTCATGGATCTTAATCAAGATCCTCAAAGATCCTGGTTAAGATCTTTAAGGATCTTTACAATTTTTGCCAGGATCTTCAAAGATCTGGACCAAGATCCTAAGGCTCTTCAAGGATTGTCAAAGATTCAGCCCAAACATTTTGCCAAGATTTGGAAAGATCTATAAAAGATCTTTGATTTAAGGATCCTTGCAAGATATTTCAGAGACCTTTAAGGAATCCTTGAAAGATCTCTATCTTTAAGGATCTTTGGTAGGTTTTTTATAGATCTTACAAACTCCTCAAAGATCTCCACCACCAATGCCAACAGTGCTAAAAGAGACTAGATAGTACTGGCTCATTTATGGTACATTGTGAAAAGTTAGGTCCAATTCCTCACCAACTAAAGTTAATTATACCGATAATCTCCTACAGCGGACCTGTTGTTCGATACGTGCTAACTTACAGCTAACCCAGAGGAGGGATATTTAATGATATATTTCAGAGTGCTCTTTAATTATGTTCATAATTTGTTCACTCCACTGAAGTGCACAAAGCACAGGAGTTTCATTAGAAAATAATAACATGACCCAGTGTTCAAACATGCCAAGATATTGAAATGATAAAATCATTATGGGTCTGTTTCAACAAAAGCATATTATTTACTTACTTACATCTGTTGTATGATGTTGTTCTTCAGGAGTGGATCAGAGGATTGGCATGATATTTATGGCAAGTGTGCAGGAAATGAAATATATGACATTCAGTTAGGTAAAAGTGAGATCTTCAGACCACATGCTTACAAGACATTCGCATATGCTGCCTTCCATGCACACAAGAAGTAAGTTGAAAATTGATTCATTGCTTGGTTTGGTGCATGTTATAGTCGTAGTAATTTTTCTTGGACAATTCTGTCCAAGGGGGAAAGGTGCAATGAGGTTTACCCCATGTAACGCACCAACCCGTGAGACAAGGCCAGACTACAACACCAGAAATTACATGCCCTACTTGTTTCGATAAGTGTGTGGGTTCTTTAACATTCCCTGCTAACCATGTTACAGTGAAGATGCAGGAGACAAAGCCTATGGCTTATAGTCCCTATCTGAGAAGACTTGAACGTCTAACCATTTGCAGATGTAATTACAAAGGCAGCGCATTCTCCTCACTTATTTTAAGAACGTGTGTGTTGGTCCAGTCTGTGGCTGGAACCCTTGACCTCCCACACAGCAGACTGATGCTCTATTAACTGAGCTAACCAGGTGGCTATGTGCAAGCTATGGCATGAGCATCGAGTCATTTTTGTCATTCTTTTAGTGACCATATGTAGTTCAGTAGTCATAGATAATAGTTCTTGCAAGCAGAATTGACTGTTCCCTAAATTTTGTGGCAGATGTCAACATATTTTTACAGAGAGTGTTGATTTTAGTATCAAACTTTGTCTTAAAGGATATTGTGTGGGCTTATGTGCAAGTGATCCATAGTTACTTTGAATTGGGTCATAAACAATAAAATTGAGTGAGCATGACCAGTCAGATCATAAAAACGGAATTCTAAATGTGACATTTCTGATTATGAGAAATATCACATCTTTCACCAGATTTTCTTGGATGACAGCAGAGTACTATTCAAAGTGAAATGTTCCACAATAATGATCAGCTTGCTTCTAATTGTTTCTTAAACAAAGAACTGGAATATGCAAATGTTATATCAGTCTGCACATGTGTCAAGCCATTAAACAATACCTTTAAGGTGCCATTAAAACTCATCGTTATTTTATGGCTTCATTAGTAACATTGTCATTGTCATCAGAGTTGTCGAGAGAACTTTGCTAACTTATCTTGCAGTTTTTGTATTGTATCTTGAAATTTTGTGGATGCAAGGTCTCATCAGACTAACTTGTAAGGCCCTGCAAACTTTCACTAGCAGTAATCACCCACCCTCAGAATGTAATGAATTGATAATTACTTAATTAAGTTTTTAATAATAAGTTAATATAAGCCCAGCACATATTGTTTGGAGAAAAAGTTGTCATGAGGCTGGTGGCACACAACTACCAGCACTTAACTTGGATTAGTAGCAGGGACAGGAAACTACTGCTACCATCGAAAGACTCGTTGCATGTTGGCTTGTGGCATTTTTGTCGAGGTTCCCCACAATATGAAGATAGTGACCATAAAGTTGACCATTGATAACACATATCATGTCTGATGTACTTTAGTTACCACTTGAAAACTACACTTGGAAAGTTTTATGTAGTGCTCATATTACTCTATGTATTGTTGTTCATTAGGTATGGAGTGACACTCTTTGCAGTTCGTCCAGTGGGGAAAAATAAACGCATTATGTTAAACCCTGGGCCCTCACATGTGATGAACTATGAGGATCGTTGCTTCTACATTGCAATCTCAAGTGAAGAAGACACTGCATTCAAAGCCTACAAGGAGCCAAAAGAGCCAGTTGGCTTGTTTAAGGGTAGCTTTCGTCAAAAAAATGACTCCTTTATCACTGCAAGCTCTGTAGCTCTTGAACTAAGACCTGAACCAGGTATAAAACTTACTCTGTAATTCAGAAATTTTTTTTTTTTTATAATTGAGTGTAGTAGTAACTGTAAAAGAAGTAAGCACAGTTGGAAGTCGGGGTTTTCTAAGTTATTAGGCAGTGAATTTTCTAAGTCATGTAGGGAGGGGTTTGGTAAGTTACCTGCAGTAGTGGACAAACGTCCTTGGGACACTGATGTAATGCCATGGATTAACTGGTTTTACAATGGAAGTTTGAAAAAGTACTGCTATCCTTTTAATATTGCATTGCTGTTCTCCACTCCACCACGCAATACAATGTTGAAACTCAGGAGAAACTGCAGGCGCACGTTGTGGGTGGGTGGGTGGAGGGGCTGGGCCAGGGTAGTTGCATTTGTGTGCAACTGTTTGTTTAGTGTGTGTGAAAAAGTGGCACAAGTGCAAATTTGTCCCAAGCCTTTTCTTGCCAAATGCTGCTTACCATTTACCAAGAAAACAAATTTTTAAATGGCTGACAAATTTAAAGAATTTACCTGTCGTCAGCCCTTCAGCTGATGTTTCTGTAGATGTTAGATTTGGTGCCACCTGAAAAGGGGTTTCAATCTTAAATGTTCACCCGTAAATATTCTCTCCATAGTATGACTGGCCCTAGTCAGTCTCCTTTTTCTCTTCGAGTCGCCTACCACTTTTTGTATTGAATTTGGTAGTCCAAATGAGAACCACTCACTTTTAGTCTATGTACTTTTAATTCATGTTGTATGTTTACCTACCAATTTAGTTGGCCTCAGGTACTTAGATGAAGCTCCTGCAAATGGTGTTGGACACACAACCTCTCATGAAAAAGTCATGCCTTCCTCAACTCTCAAACCAGGGCGTGATCAGGGATCTCCTGAGAGGAAAGTTTCGAGAGGGACTAAGGAAGTTAATTTTGATATAGCGGATTCTAGACGATCGTCAAACTCCGTGTATGTACCCAATGAATCAGATTCTGAGGAAGGAGAAGCTTCTGAACAAGAGCTCGATTTTCTTGATGACACAAGTAGAATTCCTAAGTATGCATTATTTTATAGCTACAAAGATTATCATAGTATTTAACAAAGGTTAGCAGATAACTCGTCCTTGTTTTCTTAAAGAGGTAAACTTGCATTGGTGCAATGGGCACAATAAAGGACAAAGGTCAAAGGTTTCATGTCTCAGTTTCATGTGTTTTTATGTCAAGAATAACAAACAATTTTCTGTTCCAAAGGGGACTTAAGTGCTGCACAATGCCCGTGAAAGGCAGACACTTGTCCCTTTCAATCCAGTAATGTGTGCTTCTAGAAAACATCCATACCAGCCCAAGGAGGGTAACTGGAAATTCCAAGGGGACGCAGGATCTCAAATAACAAACTTTTAAAAGGAAAGTATGAACTAAAAGTACACTTTCCAGAGGAATTGGGCAAGTGGGATGGGGGAGGGGGGTCAAACTAGAAAAACCTCTGTGGGAGGGGTATGGATATTTTCTGAAATGACACAGTGTAAATGGTTACCAGCAAACTGTTAGGGCAGCCTTCAAAAATGCAACAGATTGGTAACTCATCCTCGGAGATGAGCAATACTTTAACAATCTGCAGAAACCAGAAGAGTTGAACAGTGCCGGTATAGCTGAGTCATCTGGCTCTTCCTATCCTAAGAATTGCACCACACCTTACCTTTCAGGGCTTACATCTTTTTCGTAGTCATTTGCAGCAGTCTGATAAATAAATTAACAAGAATTGTGTATTTTGTGATTGCGACAGTTACGTGGTAGGAGTCCCACCATGCTCATTGTATATTGGGCGCACACCTATAAGATGCCACCTCCTGAAGACTCCTAAAAAGTGTTGTTGTTTGGGACTTAGGAATGAGGTGAGTTATGTGGTTAACACTTAAGGTCATTCCACTGAAATAGAACCTGCACTTAGATTTTTGTGGAAGTTTGCTTATTGATTGTTTATATTATAGGAACTTAAATTTTGAAATAAAAATGAGGGGTCCCCATGTTCGTTTAGGAGCAACGGTACCTTGTTTCTACCCAATAAATCCTTATAATAGCACCATGATTGTAGTCACGATTGCTTGCTAAATTCACGTTTCCAACGACTGAGTTTTGTTCTACACTGAGAATTGGTCCATATTTATTTTATGCAGAGAAATTCATTACTCAATTCAAAACAACAGAAAAAAATGATAGGTCACCATACTCGTTTGCGAGAAAATGATGATTTACCTCTATGGCGAAGTCCAGCCGTAAAGAAAAAGCCGCCATTTTTTAATGCGTGCGCGCTAATCACGCGTGAAATTATGCACAGTAGGGATGCGCAATGCAATACTGGGGAATGACCTTAAAAAGAACGATTTTGCATATGTATGAACTTTTTGTAAATAACTTGAAGTGTATGCTTCCCTGGTTGACATAATCTTGCTCAGCCCTTGATGATGTACATGCAATCCATCGTACAGTTTTGAGAGTTTGAGTAACTTGTGCCTACCCCCTGTTCTCTTTACTGTACTAGAGGGTGGTAAATTGCAATTCACACGAACTATTTTGCCTTCACTACACAACCGAACACACTCAAAGGTTGAGACATGGGCGCGTTGGTCAGCCAGGCCCAAGATATGTTGTAATTGTGACAATAAGCCTACAACAAAGTTTTGATACATCAAGTAACATCTTACATGCGTCAAAGCTGGACACATAAACCCCAAAAAACTCTTGTTGGGAAAAATAGGGACAGTTTACCCCCAACCAAATGTAGTGGTGCCACCTTTGGGGTTTTAAGGTTGATATATAAACAACAGAATGAAAAACAAATCAGATAGTGCTAATTACACAATAAAAGTAAACCTTTTGTGAAAGTGCTAGTGGCAAGGCTGACTGCACAATGTCTTAAGTTTCTCAACCATCTCTTTTTACAAATGCATACTTTGCATACCTCGCATACTACCCTTGCACCCACTTCTCTAATCCGTGTTGACAAAATATTAATTTATGTCAATACTGATTATCACAAATTACACGTTCAACTTTCTTTGTCAGGCCTGTTTAGACAGAGATCTAAATGACAGTGCAAGATTACACCAGAGGCAGCATGGAGCTATCATTGTGGCATCTCCTGTAGCAGAAGCTGGATTGTACAACTTTATTCTTCCTTTGAGAGCTTACCAGCGCCCTAAGTGCACCCTTAAACCTATTGTGCTGCTTCTAAAAGAAGAGTAAGTAACAACTAATGACAGACAGAAAATGTGGTAATTTTTTTTATGCCTAGCACTATAAGCAGATATTACAGACCTTTAGAATGGCCTAGAGTGTGAGATAAACACAGTATGAGTACGATTTTCAAATTTTGAACCAGTGACGTTTCCAGATCTGCCGCTCTTCATGCTGGTTTTAGGTAGAGAGGGTAGCTCATGGGATGAGATGGGTATGTGATATGATAAACAAGAATTGAAAAGTCATTCTTGTACTTGATCTCGTACTCGTATTCAAATCTTAAGTCCCCTAATGTATGCAGAGGGCCACATATATCTAGTTGTAACCCTTGGTGTACATTACAGGCCCATGGTACTTAAGGTACCAGATAAACTGTACAAAACGCCAAATATACAGCATACTCACACAAACTGCATACAGGGTAATATTAGACTGAGGTATACAGTGGTGCCTGGCTCAGAATACACCTGGAAATTACCCTTTCAAAATGTGGCCTGATTTCCTCAATTAGACTTACATATTCCAGGTGTACCTGAATCTAAACCAATTGATACCCCTGGAGGAAAAACCTTTTTTCAGCCTTGGACTGTTGGATAGAACATTTCTAGTGTGCCCTTTTTCATGTTTTTCTGTTTCATGTTTTTTTGTGATGAATCAATGTACACATATCTTCAAAGAACTTCTCAATCTTGTATTTGGTTATTGCAGACCCAATGAAGATTTCTTGATGGCAGTTTGCCACTTTCCCATGGTGTATTATATGATAGGAACTATAAACAGGTAGGGAATGACTATTTGCTTCAAGGTTGTTTGTTTAGTTTCAGTAGAAGGTAACTGCTTCATCAAAAATCATTTCCTTCCCACATTCTTTCATAAATGATCTTTGACTACCTATTCAACTGTTTACCATTTTAACCACTTACTTTGATGTTTCATGAAAGTTAGTCTCTGATCAAAAGTGATAAATTTCTAAATGATCATTTCTTGCAGTCTAGATGATCTTCTCAAAGCTGGTTGTCTACATGCTGACAGCATAGTGGTGGTAGGCCATCGGTGTCATGGTCAGATGTATGATGAAGAACACATGGCAGATGCTAGCACCATAGTAGATGTACAGAGTATCTACAGGTAAAATGCTCAATTCAGCTAAGCCTAGCTTGTAAGGCACACAAAGCTGAAATTGTCCCTGTTTCTGTTTCTGTTGAAATGAGTTCCAACTCTTTCCAGTACAAAGCAGCTGCTGCTTTTCAGTAGTGGCTGATTCCCTCTGTGAGATGCGCCTGCAGGGACTCATGGTAGTTGTATTCATCATCTTGGACTGGATATTTGTTTTGATGAATACAACTGCCATAATTCCCTGCAGGAACATCTCATAGAGGGAACTGGCCATTGTACACATGTTTTTTATTAGCTCAGCTTCACTTCCTTCAATGCTCTCTAAAGCTTGTCTTGTAACCAAAGCTTAACTTCCCTCATCACTCTGAATATTAAGAATATTTCCTGAAGTCTTTCACAATTTGTTCAATCTGTGTTTGTCAGATGCTTTCCAAGAGCGACTCTGATTGTGGAGCTGACACATGCCTCCAACATGCGCTTTATGAAGTTTAATGCTGACATGGCTCTTCCTCCTGGACTACAAAGTGAATCATTGGCCAGTTTTAAAACACGAAGCTTCAGAGAGAGTGTTAAGGTGTGGACAGTAAATCAGTTGTTAAGTGCACTCAGGGTAATTTTTATAAGTTTTCCCTAATCTGTTATAACAACTGGTAATTCAATTCTCTTTTCAATTTAGAGGAGAATCAAACAGCAGAACAAGGACCACCTCAACTACATGTTCCGTGAGCCTTTTGCTGCTGGTCACGTGTTCAGTATGAGCATGCTTGATACTCTGCTCTATCAGGTAATTGTTCAATTTGACCTAAATCACTACATACATAAACCTATTTTGATGTAGTATATCAAACATGGAAGACCTTGTTTGACCAGCCCACCAAACACCTAGAAGGGAGGTGAAAATACCTTGTGTAGGAGAGAATTTTTGACGAACTTTGAGTTGTCTGGAAATTTGGTCAAACTTGGTACATTCTCAATTGAAACTAAAATGAGTTTGAGAAAGTACTATTTAAATACTAGTAGTCAAAATGACCTTTCAAATCATTAATTTCAAAGGTGTCATTTGTATGGGAATATAATTTGAAGGAGCGTAACCAGCAGCTAATTGGGCAGTCAGGCTGATAGGAGTTGAGAACCTGGCAGAATCTCCATGCAGGTGCCCCCACTGTGGGTCCTGACTGTTTGAGCCATTGTTAAGTTGTGATGCTCAATGTTGTTGTTCTTGTAGGCATTTGTAAAGGAGTACATGATTTACCTGGTCAGACTGCTGTTAGGCTGTGAACAGTCTCCAGGATCAGGATATCTCTCTTCAGTAAGGAAACGACATATCTCCATGTTTTTACATAAAAAGAAGTTCAATAAGATTATAACAAGTGTTTTACTTTAAGATTACTCGTAAATATTATATATTTTTATAATAATATTGCATTAAACATTTTGCATATATTAGCGGAAGGTAACTGAGGATTACATTTGGATTGAAACTTATGGAAGGCTTTTCCAACGACTTTGCTCAACCACTGGTGCAATTCCTATTGGCATCTATCGATCACATGTTCCAGAGGTGAGGAGACATAATTTATGCTTCATTTTTGATTGACTTGTTGCAACTCTGTTGTTCTCTTCTTGCACACTGGAATTCCAGGTGAACAAACTTGCTTGGTTCCGAAAGTCAGTGTGTTGTGTACTGATACCGGTACTTGTTATTTCCATGAACTGGTTAAAATGAACATCCGGTGTGGTTTTCAATTTAAGTGCCTCCCATATCTGAATTGTCTGGCAGTTTCAAATCATGCGGTCATGTCAATACGAATTTGGGGCCAGATTTACAAAGCTCCCCTAAGTAAAGATACATCCTTGTAAGGACTGTTTCTTTACAATGAACTTTTTCAGAATAATGCTTGCTCTGTGAGAGGGTAAGATAAATCAAATCCTGTACTGATTGGCTGCCCAAGGAGGCAATATGTGGCTATCTTGCCACATGGGATTACCCTCTTTGTTCTACCAGAAAATGTTCTTTATGCCTATAATAAATCCTTTTATTGAGCAAGCTTGATGTGGTCAAGGTGACTGGATATTAACTGTGTTTTTTTGTGTTTATGGACCTCAACTATGTCTTGGTCCATGAACATGCAAAAACCAGATCAAGCTTAGTCAATAATCCATTTGACTTAGCATAAAACTTAAACCTGGGAGGGCTTTGTGGATCCAGGCCCTTGAACCACGCTGCAGACTGTACATCACAAACTGGTTTTAATCAAATACCAAATCTTCATGCACCAAATGTAATGTTAGTCGTAATTTTGCGCCATATTTCTGTCATGTTGTGCATCTGCAGCAAAGCATGCAAATGCTCTTCTGTATTCAGTTTTATCTGCAAAAGTTCTCTATACCTGAATGAATCAACAATAAATTTTATTAGCTGTTTTCAAAACTCTTCTCACTCCTTTTTGTGTTCTCATAGGAGGACTTCACAGATGCTTTTCCTAAGAGAAGAAAGAAAGAGATTCGTGACATCTCGGACATCATAGAACACAGAATGAAAACTCTAGATATCATTGGCACTCGTGAGTTAGACTGAACTTTATGCAGGAATCCGATGTGTTGTATATTTAACAAATAGATTCCATGTTGCTGTATAATAGATCACAGATTATGTCAAAATGTGGTAAGAACAAAGAAGTGGCACAGGAGCTGTTAGTGATCTCTTAATATGTTCTTACCACAGTTTAAAGTTTTCTGTGATCTGTTGCTGAACAGATGCATGGCAACATGGAAGCTATTTGTTTTATATAAATTATAAAAAAAAAAATGATTGTTAATAACTTCATTTGTGCATCTGTCCTCCAATAAATGATAAGTAAGAACTAATCAAAATGTGAGAATAATTCAACTTATTATATAAAGCTAGCTGTATATACTTGACTGTATACTTTTCCATGATTTGAGTAATCCTATACAATTTTTTACATTTAATGCACAATGTCCCATTTTTTATAAAGTACTTGTTATTTCTAATTTACTTTCTTGAAAAGGGAGGCACGGTGGCCTCATCAGGTTAGTGCACTCGTCTCTGGATCAAGCAGTCTGGGTTTGAGCCCTGGCCAGGGACATTGTGTTGTGTTCTTGGGCAAGGCACTTAACTCTCACAGTGCTTCTCTCCACCCAGGTGTATAAATGGGTACCGGCAAACTTAATGCTGGGGGTAGCCCTGCGATGGACTAGTATCTCATCCAGGGGGGAGTTGAAATACTCCTAGTTGCTTCATGCTACAGAAACCTGAGATAGGTGCCAGCCTGATGGGCCACTGACCATAGGCTTGTATGCAGACTTAACCTTACCCACTTTCTTTTGAAAAAATTAACTTGACATCTTTATAGTCAACAAATGATGGGAACAACAAGCGAGTCAATCATGACAATTGTGTTGTTGATCAAAAAGAGTAAATTAAAGAAAGCTTGTGGATATATATTGTCCAGACGCTTTTTGGACTACTGGTAGTTTGTCATGTGCCACAAGGAAAGATTGTGTAATGAGCCTAAAGAGCATCTGCATCGCAGGCTACTGAAAACTTGCAATCGGACAAATTTTGTATTTGTATGTGAATGTCAATCTTAAGTTGACTAGCCTTGATTAATTGAATGTATTTTCATTGTAAAGGTTGTTATATTCTATTTTTGCAGCTGACATGACCCACAGATCAGGCAATTCCTATGTGATAGTTAACCCTAATCCAGAATTTGAGTTACAAGAAGGCGATATCATGTAAGCTACAGTTGTCTTCTCTTTGTTCCTCTTGGATATTGAAGTTGCACTATTGAGAACATGTAAAATATAGGATCACTGTGGTAGTGTCTCTTTAATTTTCCCTATTGTCATCGTCATCATCATCATCATTATCTTCATGGGACCATGAGGCCTGTTGGTTGTTGGTTTCTGTAGTTGGAGATTGAGTGTGAGAGGCCGATGAATGGCCCTCTGCAGGCTCACCATAGGTATACTGTATTCTTCCTAGCTTGTCCAGGGTTCTGACTGCCAGGCAGAGCAACACACCTCCCATGAAGGATTATGTTAGGGGTTAGACTTTGTTAGACAAACCTTATTTTTGCCGATTATGTTTTTATAGCACATATAATAAGATCATCCTCCTATATAAAGGTTAAGGTGATTCCTCAGTATTGCATTGCAGATCCCTACTGCACATGATTTTTGCGTCTTTACTGCATGCACATGAGCACATGCATGTACACAGCATAAGCGATTTCTCTCAAGCTAAGCTCGATGGTGAAATAAATGCTTGTTTTCTCTCAAACTAGCATGGTGACCTATATTTTTATTACATAAGTAATTTTGGTGTAAAAATTATCCTTTTTAAGTTAAAAATTAAGAAAAAATTGCTCGGAAGGGTAAAAAAGATATAGCTAAAAGAGTGCACAAAACCGTTACTTGAGAATGCAAGTTATGACCTCTAAAACAACGATTAGAGGATCGTTTTCAGTCAGTGTCATTTAGAATTGTGTGATTTTTCCATAAATTATATATTACATTGTTCCAAGTACCTGAGACTTTCTGCCTATCAAGGTTTTTTCAAGTATTGCTTTAATAACCTTTGCTTGCAGCTACTGCAAAATGTATTGTGAACTGATGAAATAACGTGTGTGATTAGGTATAAATGGGATAAGATTGGCCCATCATCTCTTAAGCAAGTATGGTGACCTATCCTTTTTATTTTTTATTTTGAAATGTCAGTGCTTGGTAGGGAACATTCAGGGAAAGTTTCAAGAAAATTGTTCAGTAACTTTTATATCTGAGGAATCACCTTAAGCTGACATTTCATTTCAGAGGCCTTGTAGACAGTGTTTTGTTGCTGTAATAGGTAGTGATGACATATTTTCAAATTTACTGCGTAATCTGATCTCGAGGCTGGGAGATTCAAGTTTAGCAACTTTGTTTTGACAACATTGATGATGTCTTTAATGTTTTGTTTAGTTACCTGATTTGTCCATGTAACACACACACATCAGATACAGAGGAAGAACCAACTGATCCAGACATGAGTGAAAACTTGCCCAGTACAAATCTGTGACAAGATTGGTAGTATTGAAGAGAAGAGCTGCTCTGCTGTGGGTTCCTTGAATAAGGATCGAATCATGACAAGTGCTGATATTCCCACCTGAAACAATCGCTGAGAGATGTGTGGTCGATAAACAGCTAGAGCAACTGCATCAAAAAACATTTCTGTGGTCTTGCCCTCTGTTTTTGTGTATTAATCAGGCTGGGGAGACCGTGTTTTTGAACGAAGATGCTTACAATCTCCAATGTTTGTAATACGCTTAGATGCATGCGATTGCCAAGCAAGTGTATTCCAGAAATGGATTCTGAACTATGGCAGTTTTAATTATAGTGTCAAGTTGACAGAGCAGAAAACAAAATTTTATAAAACAGATACTGAGATTATGAGAGATATTTAAATAGAGATTCAGACTACTAATTTTGTAGTTGTAATCACAAACCTGCAGTGAAATGAAACTACAAAAAAGTGAAGTTTTAGTACTATAATAGTTGTAGTTTAAGACCAGATTTTGTGTGCTTCACAAACAAAAAGAATATTGTCCAAGAAATTATGTGAATTTTTTCACTTGGTAAATAAATGACATTATAGGTCATTCTCAGTCTTGCCACAACTGTTGTCTAATAATTTAAGATGTTGTTAAGAATGTCATCTTAAAAGCTTATTTTATTTAATTCTGCTTTATTATTTTAATTGTTATGCTGTAATGTGCTAAATTTAGCACATCTTGTGGGAAATGAGCAAAGTCATGCCACAATGTGACAACTTATTTGTAATTTGCAGAGAAATATGACTTAGATTTGTGGGATTTGTCAATTTTACTGCAATTATTTTTAAACTAATTTGCTTGCTGGCAAACATAGGTAATGCTGTCAAAGTTTTGTCCTACCATCAATAGTTAATATTTGTTGCATTGTGTATATATTAACTGTCTGCACATGTTATGTGGCTATTAATTTTATATCCAGGTTACTCTGGAGCAGCTATATCTGTACGAATTTATTTTTAGATGTGTTGAAAGAATTATCGTGTTGTAAATATGCAATGTTTGCAAAATGGGAGCTGTTTCCTCAGGTTGTGTCTGAAACTCAGTAAGAAAATGATTGTGTAGTCCTTTATAAGAGAGTAGCAAGGGTTTTGTAGGAAAAAGGTTAGGACTAATGTCAGAGATAGAGGTTTTTGTGATAGCATGCCAATTAATTTCATGTTATTATACCCACCTAGTGAATGACTAAAACCTTTAAAAAATTCTTGTTCTGCATTTGGAATGTTGGACTGTCCTATATAGGTTCAAGGCAGTATTCAGAACAATTTCGGGAGTCACGTTTGTCAGCACATGGTGGTCTGCAAGTAGCTTCTATTTGAGTTATAAGCCTATAATGGTAATTTAAGACAAAATCCAATAGGAAATCGAGCGATTTCAACTTTTGTGGACAAAAACCTTGTACCAGAATAATTTTAAGTATAATAGAGTCCTTTTTGCATTTTCTAAAAGCTAAATATATCAATAATTATTTGCCTGAAATAACACCTAAAACAATTTCCCATGGGAAGTCGACGAAATAAGTTTCAAAGTTCAGTGAAATTGTGCAAACACAGGTTTAGGTCCAGTACTGGTGTTATTTCACCAGTACTTTCGAGTGTTTTATATGAACTTCAAAATTCATTTTCAACATTTGGTGTGGCTAGAAATGATTTCTTTGGAGAAGATATTTAAAACAATCGCGTGGAAGGTTGCAATACAATGTAAATAATGTTGGTACTAAGTTTTTGTCCAGCTATTACTCGAGCTTCTGGTGGATTCCCTCTTAAATTGTGTCCAAAATATCCTTTTTGTTAATGTTGTTATATATCAAGAGTACACTTGACTCTCGGTTCTTGATTAGTCACTGGTCGGCAGAAAATGTTGTTAAGTTGTTGCTTTTGATAAACGTTTACAAATTTTTAGAATCTAAATTAATATATTAGATTTAACAGAGTTATGACTACCAGTAGTTCTGGTGACTATGTTTGTAATAAATACCATTTATTAAACTTTTGAAAATTGTTTTATATCAGATTCTTGTGCCAGTAATGGAATCCTTTCAGATGATGGAATAAAGCTTCTTCTTTCTATTATCCGTAAAGAATATGTTTGTTTCTACATGTTTGTTCAGACAATGCCACTGGTGTGGGAGGGGGTGGGAAAGAGACAGGGACACCCATGTAAAATAGAGAGGAATATCACTGCAGTTTAGAGGATCTTCTAGAAGGCATCAGAGGCTTGGATTCATTTTTGCCCCATGGATAAGTCATAGTATTGGCAGCAATTTGGTTTGTGATGCAGCACATACTGTCATGTGTTAGCTATAGCTTGTCCAAGGTTTTTTGTCGGATGGGGAACAGTGCAATGACGGTTCTCCTAAATAACTGAACACCTGCAACGGGCTGTGTCAGAGAAGGTTTTAAGAAATCCTCCTTATCACTGTTAAAATGTTTTGTGCTCCTTCTGGTGTCAGTTCTAACGAATTAATCCTATCACAAAGCAGTATCTGATATTTAATCTTAATTCTTCTTTGACATTGATCAGACTCTGTCCCAAGCATAAATGTCAAATTCAGCAGCAAATACTGATATCTGGGAGGACTGGGAGTGACCTGAAGGGTCAAGAGTGACATCAAGTAAAAGAGGGGTTCCTTACATTGGAAGGAAATAGAGCCACTTGGCTTCTTACTCACTTGGCTGAGAGAAGCACTTTTGAAGATATCGAATAGTGAAAATTCTTGTGTTGGGAAGTGATGGAGTTGACCATCATAACTTTTAGAGAGTGATACATAGGGCGAATGTGTGTTTAAGTTGTGTAGTATTTGCACTTGGTCGAAATACGATAGTAACCATGGTTTTTCCTTGCCACTTAATGTTGCTACTGACAAGGGAGATTTGGTGCTCATGGTTAGTGTTGGACTCTCCTGAAGAAGTGCTGTGGGTTTGACGTGTGAGGTGGAGGCCTGGGACTAGTCAGGCAATGACCTCAAAACAAGAATGTTAGTGAACATATTTTTCAAATGAAACAAATAGACACAAAAAACATTTAGTGAAATATACCATGAATTAGACTCTTGTGTAGTTCCAATTTTTGATTCAAAATTGTAAAAAAATACATATTAGTTACAGAGACCTTACATTCTTGTTTTGACAGCCGATTTGACATCATAGTTTGACTAGTCCCAGGTCCCAACCTCCTGTAGATTCTGACCCAATGAAATTTGAAATTTCATGTTTCCAAATGGCTAAAGAATGGTGAAGAAAAACAGCCATTTTTGGTTTCAATTTCCATACCATGATCTCAAGTAGATTCCATCAAGTAAATAACAAAATATCTGTCATGTACCTTTAAGGTACTGCAACATGATAACCCTTTTATTACACAACATTGAAAGTTTCTATGCGTTGGACAAACCTTTATATAGCAATAAAATAACTGTACTTGATTCTTACAAAAGTAACTACACTGTCTTTGCAGTTGGTTCATTTCATTTCAGAAGAAGCAACACGCATCAGAGATTTGATTCAGTCTCCTCGTCCTGGTTTTCAATTTCTTCTTGCAACTGTATTTCACCCAATTCCTCATTACCTTCCTCCTTGGCTTTCCTCACTTCTTTTGCCTTTAACACTACTTTCTTAAACAAGTCACAGTAGAATTCAACAGCAGATGGTGAGTCATCATTTCCAGGGATTGGATACATAATTAGGTTAGGATTACAGTCACTATCCACTACACCAATAGTTGGAATATTTGCCATTGCCGCTTCTGTCACTGGCTGTGTTTTTGTTCCAAGTGATGGCAAATGCAAAAATACAATCAGATCAACGAGTTTGGTTGTTCCCAGTAACATGTAAGAATTTGTCAAAGTTCCTGCTCGCCATTTCCTAGTGATGAAGTACTCTCCACAGTCTCTTGCAGTTCGCTGTGTCAATTCCTCAAACTGTGGATGTGTTGAAACAAATAAGATTATTCCTCCTCTGTAAGCAATGTGTGCAAGGACGTTCAAAGCCAGCTGAAAATAAATGAGAAGTTAATAGATAAATGACTGCCCAATCCAAATAAGTTACTTACTCATATTTCTGTTTTAAATTCCATGCCTTGAAGATTAAAGCTTATCAGAGTGTCAGGGTGTGTTCCTTTGGGATGATCTACATCAGGATCAGTGATCTAAGATCACTCAGATCATGGAGCATCAAAGGAACCAATGAATCCACTCTAAGTGCAAAATGTTTTAATAACAACAACCCCAAACCATACTGCCACCCTTCCCCCCTACCCCACACCACACATTCTCAAACAAAATATTAACCCACCAAAAAAGGTTGATTATTCCAGATGATAAACAACTCATCAATTCAATTGTTAACAATATACATACCCTCAAATGCACTGCCGTCTGGTTGAGATCAATGATATGATGATGTTCTCTTATGCCATAGAGGTAAGGCTTCATTAGTGGATCCCAACAGCCTTCAAAATGGCCAAGATGTACATTGGCATTGAATAGATCTCTCAATGTGAAGAGTTTGTGTACTTCAAAGAAATCTGGATGCTCCAGAATTTTCTCCACTCTAGGAACGTCAAAAGCATCTGCATGAAAAGGAAGATGTGTTAGGTTCAACCTGCCTACCGTATATACGTACGACTACAAAAAATTACATTTTATTTTTCAAGTAGAAATTGACTACAGAGATGCAAAATTAAATGCTTGAATTGAGCCATCAATCAAACAATTAGTCATTTAGTCGGTCACTCAGTCAGTAAAATAATCAGTCTGTCAATCAGTCAATCAATCAATCAATCAATCGATCGATCGATCAATCAATCAATCAATCGATCGATCGATCAGCCAGGCAGGCAGTCACCTTAATTAGTTTACAATATTAATGCTTCTTAAAATGAATATTTTACCAAATAATATATCCTTTCGGCATGTAGAAACTATCTTACCACCATCACTTGGTTTAACTACATCACTTTCTTCAACAGGAGGACGGTTTTCTGACGGAAACTGATTATTATCCGACAACTGACTGCAAAGGGCAGAACTATGAATAGAACAAGCTTGTCTCAATCTTGTCACTGGCGCCAAAAGAGTTGAGATGATTGGGTTTACTGGAGGGAAAATAGAAGAACGTTTTTTAAGCACTTTAGGAACTCCATCTGTTTGGAAAACGAATGCGCCATACCTCTAACCGATGAGAAATTCCAAACTGCTCTCATCCCATGTGGCGCCGCCATATTGAAACCCAGAAACCTACTTCATGTAACGAAATTGAAGTATGCCAAGAAATCCCAGCGAGCTGTGCAGGTGGCGAGAGGAAACTTGGCTTATTTTGATCGATATCGTCAAAATTCACATTATATTAGTTGTGCATGTGGGTTGAAGGAAGTGATTTTGTCCATTTGAAGATAGCGTTGTGGCATGCAAATGTAGTAATGTAAAAGGCGCACCCAATAAGCCATTATTGAAAGGTAAATAAGTTGGTATCCTCCCTTGTTTGACGTCACGTTTGATCAGGCTCCTCGCATTGAAGAAGAGAAGCTTTTAGTTTATAAAGCTCATGTGTGGACGACCAAAGGTGTTCTTTTTGTCCGTCGCCAACTTCAGAAAGGACGAAGGTGAGAACTTATGGTTTGTATTTTTTATGGGTATCTGTGTTTCCCTTTCCCTTTCTGATACGATCGTTTTACATTTCAGAAGAACATTTCCAAGCAAGGAAGGACAAAGAGGATTTCTGGTTGTCAGACCGGCGAGAACGGCTACCATCATTTGACAGTTTTCACTGTAAACGCCGTCTGTGATGGTCGCAGACTCGTCCTTGAATAATCTTCGCTAGTGAACTTGCGGCATCTCGAATTCTGTTGATAATTTTATCGTCAACTTTGGAGGCATTTGACGAGTTCGACTTCGAAGGTGACCTTCATTTGAAAGCGGTTTCGTTTGAGGTGTATAAAATATTAACTACTATTGGTGCCAGAGTGCAGATCAACCTAACCTTGTAGCAAGAGAAGATCATTATTTTGCTCAGAGAAATAAGCACTTTTTCCGAGACATTGCTTTATCTGAAAAATACTAACCCAGCTGAAGTCAAACATCTTTGCCCAAACAGTCAGAGTCATTTATGGCAGATCAGAAAGTAGGGACAAGTGTACAAGATGTAAAAGAAGAAAGCAATTCCAGCAGCCCTGAACAACCTCGGAGTCCAGGCGCAAAGTCAACAAACAGTGATCATGAGTACATCATGCTGGCTGTGCCTGATATCGAATCTGATTCTGGGTCAGCTCTGTCAGGCTCTTCTGTGGATAAGAGCAAATCTCAGGGGAGTAGTGTGAGTAGTTTTGCTGATGTCATAACTCCTGACATGGAGGCTACCTTGGAGAAGGGTCCAACAGAGGAAGAGGTACAACACTTGGTGGAAGATGCAAAAAGAGATATTTCACACTTCTCTGCTTCACAAGAAGAGGTGTTTCCCAGTCAGGATAAAGGAAAGGATCTTCAGGAAGGTAGTCAAATACCAAGTGAAAACCATGATCATGTTGTAAATGCACTTGCTGTGGATGGTGATTCACAAACAGAAGATGACAATTCCAGGGGGGAACTGGTAAGACAGCGATCTGCATCAGATGGTGAGGCCAACACAGGTCAGACTGAAAATGTTGCTGATTTCACTAGTGAAGAAGCAGTGCAAGCTAGATCAAGCACTCATCCAGGACACTCCGATGATGAAAGTGATGATAATGCCATTTTATTTGATGGGATCACTTATTTAGGATCCTCGACTGTGAATGCACCTGTCAGTGAAATTGAATTGAAAAGAACAATGTCTATCCTGCGAGAACAGACGGAGGTCACTATTGATGTTTTGCTATATGTTGGTTCAACGTCAGAGAGCATGATCAGACTTAAGGAACCTGGAACGCAGGCTGACATTGCAACTTATCGCATACAGAGGATTTTGTTTTGTGGTCGTGGTGATGCTGAAGGGAAAGAAAGGGACTGTTTTGCCTTCAATACTGTCCATGGAGACTCAGATATCTTCCACTGCCATGTATTCAAGTGTGAAGATCCTGAAAAGGTAAAGGGTCTCTACATTGTAAGCTCTAAAGAGGTGTCTGTAATAATACAAATTCAGTTAAAACAGATCTTTAAACTCCTTCATATGGTTTCAATTTTTATTTAGGTACAGTATATATATGTTTGTTTCTTGGGTATGCCATTGTGAAGTGGCAAGGCAAGATTCAAAAATGGTGGATGATTTCACTCTGCTCACTCTACAAAACTTGAGATCTGGGCAGAAAAAGCTGTACCGATCTGAGATCGTAGTAAGAAGATTCCATTTAAGGCTACTCCTACCCATAAAAGAAGCAAGCTTTGGCTTGGTTGCTTCAGTGTCATAAAATATTACCATTCGCTGTTCTCAATAACATTGTTTCATTATTGTGATAACTTCAGGAACTCACTGAAAAATGTTTTTTTCTGCAGATCTTTAATGAACTGTTTTTAGTAACTGTGTTTCAGTGGTGTTTCTTCTTTTGAAGAAATCCTTGGTGTTTGTGTTACTTTGTAAAATGAATTCAAGGCAAGTGACTGTACATGTAGATATGTGAATAAGCGATTTCAGTGGTTGGAATTGCATGATAAATTCACATATCTACAGTCACTTATCTTGAGCCAAAACATGTCATTAAGTATGGTCTGTGAGTTACTTGTTAAGTTTTAAAGCACTGTAGTTTTTATGCCCACAAATTTATTGGTTTTTACTGTCAACTAATAATGTCATATACTTTATTTACCCTTGGATTGTAGAGTAGCTTTAACAGCTAATGTCTCAACTGTTACCCTAGAATGTAAAAATTTAATTTGCTTAGTTATTTACTTTTAATTGTTTAGGCTGGAAAGATCTTGAAGACATTTGCTTTATCCTTTAGAAGACACAGGAAGGTAAGTTTAGTTTTATGCTTTCAAAATGAATTACATACTTCATTGTTAGACAATAATGTACAATGTAGAAGTGATAAATAGTAGTTCCAAATGTCCAGTGTTACAGAATGCAGAGTGTGTTGTCAAAATTTGATGCAAGGTACAAAGAGTAGAGATTAGTTTCAAATTGAACTGTCGGTAAGGGAAAACGTTGTGGTTTAAATTGATCTTGGTGTGACACATTTGATATGAGTATGCATACATGAAGCATTACCCTTCTCTCCCATGGGTCACATCAGGCCATTAATCAGCCCATTAGTCAGCCTGGTGATGCTATAGAAATACTCAATCTCATAATCTGATCACATGGAGTTTTTTTATAAATTATACTGTCTGTTTATACATGTATGTCTCGTTTTATTCTTACATGTATAATAATTATAAGATGCAAAAATGGATCCATAATTTCAAACTTAAGGCAAGTTTAAACCCCTGCATACATGTATACATGTATGTACATACATACTTGAACTTAGTGATTTGTGCGGGTAACCTGTTGGTATGCTGGAGGTTCGACTACCATCCCAGTCAGATTGAGCAACACCACATAGAATCACCGGACCTTAACACATCAATATTAAATCAATATTAACTGTTTTGAAAAGTATCCCTGATTAATGCATTTAAGTACCTCTTCGTAATTTCTAGTCATTTTCTTTTCTTGTCTTCTCTTTTAAATTGCATTCGGTATTAAAATTATCAAACTAAACAAGGAAAGAAACAAAGTGAGAAAAAAAGGAATAGGGAAATGTTTATTAGAATATTATGTAATAATATTGATCAATGTATTTAAAAGTTCCTGTTAATAAATAGCTATCTTGACAGGAACTTCTATTTGCATTAAAATGTTGATTCTTTAGAATTGATAAGAATATAAACCTATACCTAATTATTTTGAGTCTAAAAGCCTGTTTAAAACACAATAGAAAATTAATGTGCAATTAGGACACCTGGCAGAATAAAATCATGAAATTAAAGAAGTTTGCAATGATTTAAATAATGCTGAGCTTACATTCATGGAAACTGTCAACATTAGTTCCTATCCACAGCACTCTGTGCCTTTTTGGTAAATATTTTCTAGCGGAGCTAATTAGAAGAGAGGATAAATGAAATGTAATTTTACAATAAGTGGCTCAAATAAGTTACCATTAACTGCTTTTTCTGCTGCTGTTCTTAGAAATTTTTTTTCTATTCTCTTTCCAACATGCTTTCTCTCTGGAGGACAAATATTCCCTAGTGAGTGTTTGCTTAATAAATGAAAAGTCAGCTAATTTTTTGCAGTTATTCTTTGTTGAATTAGCCTAGAACATTTGTTTCTTTTCTTGTTGACCTAATTAATTGAAACTGCGTACCTGACGGCTAAAACTTAATTAGGCTAGCAAGAACATGCAGCTTATGAAACAAATATAATAAGGGAAGGTTTTTGCTGCCACCTTAAAAACAGAGTGCCCCTGGAGACACCTTATTATAAACTGAAACATAAATTTCCATGTTCTCTTGTTGTAAAGTGTTAAAAGTGTAAAATGTACTTTTAATAATAATTATTAAGATGATGATGATAATAGTAAAAATAATAATAAAAATAAAAATAATAATGATAATAATAATATAATAATAATAATAATAATTACATTTGTTGCGTTAAAATTACATGGTTTTGTACCTGCCATATTCCTTCACTAATGAAATCTTTTGTTTTGTTTTTTTCTACTGAAGAGGAAACAGCAGTTACAGCAGGTGTCTGTTGACAATCCTACAATGGTCACTGGTATCAGCAACCTTGTCTTCAAATTTGATGTGACTCTGGACATTCTTGAGGAAGACCACAAAGGATTTTCCTCTGCTGCTAGGGACAAAAACTGTTTTAAACTTCGCCAAGACTTGAGAAAGAAAGTTTTAATAACGGTGCAACAGTTGACAAACAAGCATCTTATTGTGGAAAGGTTGGCAATTATTGTTTTCATCATAACAACAACAACAACAGTATTTCTAAGACTGTCACCTCTTGTATTTTTTTTAGTAGTTGTTTTCTTTTTTTGGGATTCTTTGAGGTTAAAGTTGATTATAAATTAATGTTTCGGCTAGTTTAACTGGCCTTCCTTAGGAAGTAAGAAAATGAAAGTCAATATAGCTGACTGAAAAGTGCACGCATATGGTCTGCAACACTGACTTTTATTTTGAATTATTATTTGCTCATTTTAATCTTGAAAGAATCTGTAAGTAGAGAGAGTGGAAAATAAGCTCTGAAAAACCCCTCTGTTCTATGAAATAGCAAATCGCAACAAGAAAAACAGACTTGATGTTAATTTCTGCACATGTTATGAAGTGTCTACTGGGAATTGTTATTCTCTTATTCTAGGAGGAATTCCAGCTAACCAATTTTAAGTTGTTTCAAACTTTTATTATCTCATTATAATTTTCCTTTTTCAGGTGTTTTGGACTCTTGATCTGTCCTGGCAAGAATGTTCGGTATTCTGACATGCATCTATTGAGTGAGGCAAGCTAAAATTAATTGTTTTTACAATCAAAAATGAAAATGAAGCATCTTAGTGATGGTTAGCTTGCTTGTCCTTTGGGAAGATATTCTCTGGCCACGAACTTGAACAGAAGTAAGCTGAAGTTGCCTTTGTCAAGATATAATACTCTCACCTGGACAGTCATTCAAGATATACTGCACACATTTACAATTTAGTTATTCTAGCACTTGTTATCATACCATTTACCGAGATCATGGATTGCTTGATTACTGATTATTTGACCCCTGTCATGTTCTCATTGCAAGGTGTCAAAATTTGGGTTCAAAATGAGACCATCTGTGGGGCCATATGGTCTAAACAAACACAAACAAAATAAAAAAGATAAGCATTGCAAATTAGGAAAAAAGCAAATGAAACTTATGGTATAATTTCAAATATGAGAAGTAACAAACTTATCATTGCTAAGTAAAATATCATTTTGAATTTCCTTCAGGTGTCGATGGAAGTTGCAGATGGTGGCAAAACTTATTACATAAGTGGGTTATGGGATCCAGCTGTACGTGACTTGTTAGTTTTAAACACAGAAACTCCAAAAGGTAGATGTCAGTCAAACGTCTATTAATATATAAAAAAACCCTTTGACTCTCAGATGTGATCAACATCCCAGTTCCTGTAACATTAATGGTCATTAATACCATGATATTGTACATCAACAACAAGGCAGGTGAGGAAAATTAAGAAAATTTTCAATTTCACAGGAAACTCGTCTTCAGGCTGAAAACTTGTTTGATATGAATCCGGTGAAGGACAGGTTTCCCATTGCAAATTTATCTTTCTAATTTCCGTCCAAATGGATGGGAAAATAGTACAGAATGAAAACTCATCTTAGAGGGAAAACCATCTTAATTTCATATTGGATGTGAAAATGGCAACAAGCATTTTTTTTGCTTGCCCTCAAGGAGAAGACTGAAACTAGAACGACTGCATGGCTGATGTAGCACTGCTGTATCTGCTAAGTTCCTCAAATAAAATTTTGGTGCTTTACCACAACTATTTCATCTTCTTAAATACTCCATGTTGTTTTGAGCCTCTTGCTTTCTTGCTGTTGCCAGGAATGTTAGAGAAAACATCATATAAGCCATACTTGTCGATCATTACCCAGTCTGATAATTGCCCCAGACTCCTCTGCCTGATTGCGGACTTTACCTTACATTATCCATCACAATCTCTACAAGCAATAAAAAAACAACTTTATTATGGTTATTGTGGTGTTTTTTTTTCTTTTTTTTTTTTTGCAGATTCAAGAATATTTGTGACAATAGCTGTGGACTTAGTCGTCACTGGAGTAACAGAGCCAGTTAGGTTCATTGTGGAGACAAAAGCTAAAATTTTCCCCAGTGGAGAAAAGTTTTTCTGGAGTCCCAGTAAACCAAAATTCCATGAAACATTTATCATGGAACTGAAAGAGGTTAGGACCGAATTTCCCTGGATAACCTAGAAGTGCTTCTTAGGGCTATAGATAGCTAGGTCTTTACTGAACTGCAAATCATAAAGGACAGATTGAAATAAATTAGTTAAAAGCAAATATCAATTTTTTAACGAAAAAAGGAAATGAGACAGGCTGTAATGAAATGAAAGTATTCCAAAGAAGGAAAATATTCTGGTGCCTTTCAAATATTTAAAATAAGAGGGTTATACTTATAGATTGGTAGATAGTGGACAAATTTTCAAGAACTCGTAATCTGTTCAAACCTGCCATTCTGTCACTTTTTAACGGTAGGCTCATACCTATTTGGCTTGCTCTCCGTATTGCATTTGTAAACTGTTGCACTGAATGGGTTTACTAGTAAGATATTATTTTTATCATTGTCTCTAAGTTAAGCATAAAGTGAAGCCTTGGAGCTGATGGCTCATAGCTGCCGGAGCTTATCCCGGTTTTTGTAGCATGAAGTGGCTAGGAGTATTTCTACTCCCCTTGAACGGGATGCTAGTCCATCGCAGGTCACTCCCCTGCAATTTGTTAGGTTTCCCCAACAATTCACCCTTACCCATTTATACTCCTGGGTGGAGAGAGGCACTGTGAGAGTTAAGTGTCTTGCCCAAGAACACAACACCGTGTTCCTGGCGAGGGCTCGAACCTGGACTGCTCGCTGCGGAGATGAGTGCACTAACCATGAGGCCACCGCACCTCCCACTAAGTTAAGCATACTTAGGTGTTCATGTTTGGTTTTGTTTTGTTTGATAGGACATTGTTTCATTGCAGGTTATTGACACTGAGACAGGACTGAAAAGCTGTGAAGTGAAGAGCATCAAAACTGAACTCAGTATAGAAGCTTCTAAGAATATGGCTAAGAGGCAACCCAACCTGACAAGACAGCTGTCTGGAGGGAACAAGACTTCTGATGGTGAGTTTACATGTATTAACACAGACTGATGTTGTCATAATGAAAGATATCTAACAGTTACCTTGTTTTGTTAAAGGAAAATTGATTTAGTATCATCTGAAAGCTTTACATTAACCTCTGGCAGGGGATGTCTCTCTTATATGCAAACTGCATTGTCTCTGACCTGTTGTTACTCAGTTACAGTGAATGTTTTTAATACACCTCACAGATCTTTCTTGTTCTAGATCACTAGTATGAAATTGTTGTTTCTGCTTCAAGTCGTAGATGCTGTGAAATTAACAAATAGATTCCATGTTGCTGACTTGCTGTACATCTAGTCAGTATTAGATCACACATGACTTCAAAACGTAGTAAGAACAAGAGAGTGGTCCATGAGCTGTTAGGCAAGCCTGTCACTTCCATGATCTATTACTCAACAGATGCACAGCAGCATGGAATCTATCTGTTTTATTTAATTAAGAACCAAAAAAAATGTTTATGATGTCATCTGTAGGTCTTCCCTCCAATAGATCATAAGTATGAACCAATCAAAATGCATGAATAAATTGGCTTATGATGTAATATAAGAATGGAAAAGAGTGCATGTCTGTTTTTTTCTTGCTCTGCAAAAAAAACTGGAGCCTGCTTTGTAGCTTCTGAGGCCAGTGTAGTATATAGGGCAAGGGCACATCTGAGTGATAGACTTTTTCAGACATAAGTTGCTGCTCCTGAGGGTGTCAACTTAACTAAGGCTCTGTTGTACTTCCATGTACAGATGATGATGAAGATGATGAACCACTGCTATCTGGATCAGGTGATGTGCAGAAAGAGTGCACAGAGGAGGAGCTAGGAAGCTGGGCAGAACTGTTAAATAAATGGAAGGATGTCACTCTTAGGCCAAGACAACTCCCTGGACTCGTAAGAAAGGTGGGGCTGTTTTTGAGAGTGAAATCAGTTAGAAAAACATGGGTGATATTATATTAGTCTAGTATCCTTTTCCAAGCCATTTTGGGTCATCAGGAAATGCTTTTTTCACTTATTACTATTAAAATCAGGTTAAAGTGTGTAACACTGCATGATAGTGTAAATAACAACACCTGCAAAGATGACTAGTAGATCTTTATCTTTAGTAGATCTTAGTAGATCTTTAGTAAAGATTTTTAGTAGATCTTTTATAAAAAATAACTGAGGAGGTCGTATCTGGTTTTGTGAATCACCTGTGTTCAAAGTCCTGTACACTTGATCCAATTCCATCTTCAGTGTTCAAAGGGTGCCATCATTATCTGCTTCCAATGATCACTCGTATAGTTAACTTGTCTCTTACAAGTGGCCAAGTACCTGATAGATTCAAGGTTGCCATGTTGAAGCCGTTGTTGAAAAAGAGTGGAGCTGATTATGAACTATTTTCTAACTTTCGTCCTGTCTTGAATTTATATTTTCTATCCAAAGTTACGGAGAAAGCAGTTGCAACACAATTAATGGACCACCTTAATGATAATGAAGGCTTATTAGAATAATTTCAGTCGGCATATAAATCTCATCACAGTACAGAGACTGCGCTTGTGAGAGTTCAAAATGATATTTTGAAGGCTATTGACAATAACAGATCGGTTATATTACTATTGCTCGATTTATCGGCTGCGTTTGATACTGTCGATCATTCGATTTTGTTATTTAGACTACAGAATCGCTTTGGTATTAGGAACACTGCTCTTAATTGGTTTCATTCATACCTTCACTCACGCGAACAGTTTGTTTCTGTTAATGGAATTGAATCGTCAAAAAAGAATTTATCCTACGGGGTACCACAGGGTTCTGTACTGGGACCCTTGTTGTATTCCCTTTATACAAGTCTGCTGGGTGACATAGCCAGAAAGCACAGCATACCGTTTCATCTCTATGCAGATGACACACAGTTGTACTTGTTGTTTACGTCCAACTGTCCTAATCATCTATCAAGCTCAAAGATGGCAGTAGAATTATGTGTTAAGGACATTGGGGACTGGATGCTGTGCAACAAACTTAAGTTAAATCGGGATAAGACTGAACTTTTGGTTATTAGTTCTAAATATCGTCCACGACCACCCCTCGACTATATACGAGTTGGTGATGAAGTAATCAAGTCTAGTAAACAGGCCAGGAATTTAGGAGTTGCATTGGATCAATGTTTGGATTTCAAAGAACACGTTAAAATAACCTGCAAGAGTGCATTTTTCCGCATTCGTAGTATAGCTAAAATTAGGCGATACCTATCTCAGAGTACTACTGAGACTATTGTTCACGCTTACATAACATCGTGTTTGGACTATTGTAACGCCCTACTGTACGGTCTCCCAAAGTATCTGATTAATAGACTTCAGCTTGTACAGAACTCAGCAGCTCGCCTTGTTACCTTGACTAGAAGGCAGGAACACATCACACCAATACTAAGGAGCTTACATTGGTTGCCAGTTCATTTTAGGATTATTTTCAAAATATTGTTGTTAACTTACAAAGCTCTGAATGGACTGACCCCTGATTACATTAGAGACCTACTGCGATTTAACATTTCTGGTCAGACACTAAGATCTTCAAACAACAGGTTGCTTGATGAGCCTAGAGCAAATCTTAAAACGTATGGTGAAAGGGCTTTTTCCGTGGCGGCACCAAGGCTCTGGAATAAACTACCCCTCCAGATCAGACTTTCATCATCAGAGGCAGTTTTTAAGGCTAATCTTAAGACTTATCTTTTTAAGCGTGCATTTGATTTGTAGTTTTTACTTTTTATTTGTAGCCTAATTGTATTATATAGCGTATTTAATTCTTAGGATTTTAACTTTTAGGATTTAGGATTTTAGGTTTTTAAAGAATTAGGATTTTAATTTTAAAGTATTGTAAAGCGCCATGGACAATTAGTGGAAAATGGCGCTATATAAATGTATATTTATTTATTTATTTATTTTATTTTTTATTGATTCATTTTAGCGCCTGCTGAAATTTATTTTAAAAAAAGTCAAATGTGCTTGCTTCATACAACACTTTGTTGCCATTTTGGCTGACTGACTTTATTTAAACATCTGGGTCTAAAACGTGGTTTACGATACTACTTGTATATAAAAAATTTAAATATGAAAATAAGGTGAGATATATTCAGAAACTGATCATACATGTAGCAACACCACAGTTAAAGTAGTTTAAAATTGTAGAACATACAGCAAAAAATAGTTAAAATATTTCAGTTAGTTAAAATATTATACTCAGAAGCTGAGAAAATTTTGAGTTGCAAAAATTGCAGTAATCTGCTACCCTCTAGCGCATTTGGTCATGGGAACTCAACGCTCTCTGCCAGATTCTGAATTAACATAAGACGCTTTTGAAGTGAATGTCTTGCAGTACACCCAGGTGATCCTACATTCTGTTTTCTCTTGGTATAAATTTCAGGGCATACCTGGTCCTCTCCGAGGACAAGTCTGGCAGATGATGGCTGGTCTGAAAGAAAATGATGAACTTCTTGAGGGCTACAAGCATTTCATTAAGAAGGTAAATCAGTACGCTAGATGAAGTTTGGATTGACTGACCGACTGACCAACTGACTGACTGACCGCCCGCCCGACTGCCCACCCACCCGACTGACCGACCTGCCAACCGACTGACTCACTGACTCACTGACTGACTCACTGACTCACTGACTGACTCAATGACTGACTCACTGACTGACTGACTGATTGATTGAATGATTGATTGATTGATTGATTGATTAGTGGATGGATTAATTGGTTGGCAGGACACTTGACTCTCACAGTGCCTCTCTCCACCCAGGTGTATAAATGGGTATTGGCAAACTTAATGCTGGGGGTAACCCTGTGATGGACTAGTATCCCATCCAGGGGGGAGTAGAAATACTCCTAGTCGCTTCATGCTACAGAAACCGGATAAGCTCCAGCCTGATGGGCCACTTGGCTCGTATGCAGACTACCTTAATTAGTTGATTAATAAATTTGTTCAATATTAAATTTTTTTGCAGACCTCTTGTATGTTCATTTGATTTCATATTATTTTTTTGTTGTTGTCAGGAATCTCCAACAGAACAAGTGATCATGTGGGACATTCACCGTACCTTCCCAGCTCATGACTATTTTAAGAGCACCGGAGGGGAGGGTCAGGAGATGTTGTATAAGATCAGCAAAGTAAGCCTTGAATTTACATTTTTCCACTCATTAAAATAATTGTAAAAATGTTGTACAAATAAACTATCTGTCAAGCTCGTCAGTAGTTCAGTACACAGTTTATTAAATTTCAGTAATTTTATGAAGCATAATTTTGTAGCCAGTAAGGCATATTTGGTAGCACCAAGCCGGCAAAACGTTCATGTACAAGACTGAGTAGTTGCTTCATCACAAAGCAAGCCCTAGATTCTTTAAAATGCTGTTCATTTACCAACGGCCGTCTTTTTTAAAGGGAGCATTCATTTTCCCTATAGTTTTTCACAATCTGTGCCCTTTGGGCATAATTTAATATGTTATCAGTACATATAGGTAACCAACCAGAGCACATTTTTGCTCATACCCATGGCACACGTATATGATAATTCTTCTTATTTTTTTCTTGTCAGGCTTATTCTGTTTATGATGAAGAAGTGGGCTACTGCCAAGGGCTGTCATTCCTATCAGCTGTGCTGCTCTTACATGTAAATTTCTTTTCACTTCCTATTGGCTCTATTCTATAATAATTATTTCTTTCATATAAGTATTTATCTGCTGCACTGTATTACTAAAACTGATCAAATATTACATTTGTAGCTTCCAGAGGAGCAAGCCTTTGCATTGCTTGTGAAGATAATGAGTGACTATGGGCTGAGAGAGATTTTTAAGCAAGATTTTGAACAGCTGCACCTGAAGTTTTTCCAACTGGATCGAATGATTGAGGTGAGTGCTCTCTGAGAAGTAATTTAGCTCTCAATACCCCCATTGGGGGGGGGGGGGGTCATAGTTTTTTTTTCTTTGCAATACACAGTTTTGCACTGGTTGTAAGTAGGTAAGGCATGACAAATCATGAGTTTGAACCTGTTAGACTTCGTGTTGTGTTGATTGGCAAGGCCCAGGCACACATAATCTTGCAGTTCTTCTTTCCATTGTGATGCCGGCTGATGTATGACTGGATGTGGCAACTGGGGTCAACTGGTGCAATAGGTGCAACCTGTGAAGACGCTGGGATATTACTGCAAAGGACATCAGTCAACATTCACAATAAACTGGAAAACCTGGGACTTGGCTCGTGGCTTCTTCTGGTTATGTGGCTATTTTGTCATCAGGGTGCCTCATTTACTACGGACATAAACGCGAGGTAACCATATTTGGTTTGTTGCAGGATTCGATGCCAGACCTCCACAGCCATTTTCAGTACAATGATATCCAGACCCACATGTATGCCTCGCAGTGGTTCTTGACGCTGTTTACAGCCAAGTTTCCTTTACCAATGGTCTACCGTATTATGGATCTCTTCCTCTGTTATGTAAGTCAATCGGTTGTTTACAATAATAAACAAAGAGGACGTTAGGTAGTCACAAGAAATTGCACCAAAGTTACCCCTTTTACTGATCAGGTTTGAACAAGTACTTTTTACATTTGTCAGTCAGAATTTTGTTTCCAAAAACAATTAAATCCGCAGTTTTTGGATAATAGTTTTTCGGAAAATGTTCATTCGAATTTCGGGACTAGCATCCCATCCAGGCGAGGGTAGAATTACTCCTAGTCGCTTCATGCTACTTCAATCGGAGGTAAGCGTAGGCCTGATGGGCCACCTGGCTCGTATGCAGAATTTATCCGGGAGGGTTTTCCGCCGTAAACAGCCAGTTACTCTCCCTACGCTAAACATGCAATAAGGCGCAAAGTTACGATCATGAATGTAGCCTGTTTTGTGGTATTTCATTTTTATTCAGCCTGTTGCTCTTCATGATTTTTTTCTTCTAGGGTATGGGTGTCATTTTTCAAGTTGCCTTGGGCCTCTTGAAGGTAAAACATCATGCTGTTTAATTTTCTTGCACTGTTCTCGATTACCTGAGTTTTCGTCGCAAATTTGATCTTCGTTCAAGTAACATTATGTATTACCTATTTCTTACAAGGCTGGATTGTTTCATGTAGTTAGTAATAGAACGTAAATTTACTATCATTTCATTGGCTGAAATTTTGTTTTCATTTCCCACAGGCATCTCGTAGAGAGCTCATCCAAATGGATTTTGAAGATATTCTGAAGTATTTCAGAGTATCCATGCCAAAAAAGTACTTAGATGAAGAAGAATATAAAAAGCTTATTAACTCCGCTCTTAGCTTTAGGGTACGTGATTTCTTCTTTATCTTAGTAAACCTTTTGAAATTATCTATTCACCCAGTTGGCATGAAATCCTTTCTCTCTGTTGACAGTTAATAAATATGTAGGATAAATGATTTGTTTCAGGTTTCAGGCAAATTATAATAACATTAGATGTTAAGTTTTTAAAGGGGGTTGATTGGTCACCTATGTTACCGAGCACGCCTTGCCCACAAGTAGTTTCAATCCACACAGAATCGGTCATGAACATACACCTTTTCTTGAGGCGTTGCACGATATCGCAAGAGAACACTTGGCTGGGACACTTGAGATTAGCTGGGGTGACTGTGGTGTATGTTTACATTACTTGCAAAAAAATTTCGGACGATTTTAATTTCGGACAGAAAAGTGTCCGAAAATAAAACCGTCCGAAATTTTTAAGCGTCCAAAATATTTACAGTACAGTATAAAATTTTTAAGGAGCTCCAAAGCTCTCAGTTTCCTTTATGAGGCGACCTCTAGTTGAGACACGGCTTAAGATACGTAACAGCTAGATAGAATTTGTGTTATTTTCTCCTTGGTATATCTCTAAAACCTTGAGGTTGCAGTGAAACTGTCATTTTCACAGATCAGTCTAATTCATGTTTTGTTGGTGAAAATTTGCTTAAGCTATGTTTCAGCAAAGTGTCCTAATTTTGTCCGAAATGAGATTAAAAGTGTCTGAAAATTAAACGTCTGAAATAAAATCTCCGAAATTTTAACGTCCGAAAGTTTTGGGAAATAATGTATGTCACTTGAGATTAGCTGGGGTGACTGTGGTGACTGTGCAAGACATTAATGCCATCTGGTCTAAATTTCAGGTGACCAACAGAAAAATGAAGAAATACGAAAAGGAGTATTTGTTGAAGAAAGACCAAGAGGCACAGCTTGAAGATCCGGTAGAAAGACTCCAGGTAAATTGCACAGTGTTAAATTTCTTCAGTTACGTTGAATAGGTAACTGGTTTGAGCTGTTATGTGTGCGTTACGCGTTTCCTCGATGTTTGTAGTTGTTCTCTTTGGGTTCTAGATAGCTTGAGCTCATGTGATTGTTGTTTATTGTTCCGTGATGGTCACATGGCTCATTTCGTATTCTAAGTGCGAGATTCGTCGAATCGGCGAGAGAGTTAGTAGTGCCTGTATGAATTCCTCGGCTTTCCTTCATTTTTCTCAAACTCATTAATAATTTATCAAGTTTAAACAAAGGAGATCATGACCGTGACGGTGTTTGGATATGTGATCTTAATTAACATAGAATTTTACAATTGTAATTCTCCGTTTTCTCCTTAGTTTTAGTTTCGATTGAGAAGACATATCAAACACTCAAGACAGTGTTTGACCACATTTCCAAACACCTCGAAGTTCGTCAAAAATACTCTCTTCTCGGTGTTTGGAAATGTGGTCAAACACGGTCTATCGTGTTTGGTATATTACCTTAAGTGTCTTATGTGAGAACTAGACAATACCTAGACCAGGAGTAAGGGTGATACAATTTCTTAGTTTTATCTAGTTTTATAAAGATTTATTCACATGTTTTCGCCATTGTGTTTCTCGTTAATATTGTTTGCATTCAAAGCACCTTACTCATTATTTTTCTGTTTTTTTCTCACCAGCGAGAGAACAAGAGGCTGTTTGAAGCCAACATGAGACTTGAACAGGAAAATGATAATCTAGCTCACGAACTGGTGACTACTAAAGTGGAATTACACAGCAAGCTTGCAGAGGTATGTTTGAGTGGCTTCATATACTGTGAAATGTGTACTTGAATGTGTTCGCGAGTGCAGTTTTCTGATTGGTTAGTAAAGATCGGAAGCTCTTCGGATATCTACGAAGGTTTACGAAACTGGAAATTGTTCGTGCGACTGATAATTTTATTTTTCGACTCGGCGAAGAATATGAATTTTGAGGCCGTCACGCCTTCATTTTGGGATTCACTGCGTTGCTTGTGGTTTTGTTTGTTAGGCAGAGGAGAAGGTGGAAGAATTGTCCAAGGCTCTTAGCAGTACTACTGTGTCACTGGCTGAAGCAGAGGACCAGCGAGAAAAGTTCAAGGAAGAGGGAGTTCAGGTACCCTAACAAGCAAACAAACAAACAAAAACAAGTAAACAAGTAAAATCGAACGTCGCTACCGCAAATTTAAGGCAAATGGGATTAGTGAATGAACAATTATTGGACGAGGCTGAGCAAAACATCGTGATTTGTCAGTGGTGAGTAGATCAATTATTTGCCGAAGCCGAAAGCTTCGGCAAATAATTAATCTATGAGACACTGATAAATCACGATATTTTGCGATAACCGAGTTCAATGATTGTTGTATAATTCGATCGCTAAGTTTGTTTTCACATTTAAATCACCCTCTGACAGCTCTAGGAAGCGATCTGCCATTTTTCAATCGAGATCGTGGTTTCAATCACGCATAAGCAGAATATTATTTGCAGCAAAGCGCGTTCAGACGTAATAGGCATGAGCAGACCATTATTTGTAGGTAGATATTTGCTGTGGTGGACCTTAGGCCAATGGGAAAAAAATCCATCTAATGATAATTCCACTTATTTTCTGCAGGTGAAAGAAATGTGGCGGCAGAACATTGAAGTGGCAGAAGAAGAGAGGAAGCGGCACACCGCCATCATCGAGGAATACAAAAAGGTAGCAGTAACATGGCCTTTGATCGAGTTTTGTATATGTAGTCACTGACTGACTGCTTTGTGTTGTAGATCTGCTCTCGAGTGGACGAAAGAAGTGAGAAGTTAAAAGAAGATTTACAGAGGGAGCTTCTGGAAGTCAAGGTACTCTACCTTGAATTCTCTTAGACGCTCTGCATGGAAGGTGTTACGTTCGTTTAGCGAGCAAACTCTAAATGATCTCTACAGCAGGAATAATTGACACAAGTAACCCTTGCCTCTCTTTCGTGCTTTCTTCGTTGAAGCCTCGCTCTCGTTCCCATTGCCAAAGTTTCACTCATGTCAATAGCTGTTATTACAGTTGAACCTGCGGTCCAATATTCTTTTGTTTAAAAAGGCATACAAACGAGGCGAAAAGGTCAATACAAAGCAGAATTGACCCTTTCGCCTCGTTTGTGTGTCAAACTCATTACGACCGATACAGTCTCGCAAGTGACTTTAGCGGTCACTCGGAACGACCACTGACCGTGTGATTAATAAGACAAATATCCTTTGAATTGCTATTCGACCACCCCTCCCTCCCCCACCCCCACTATCATCGGATGAGATGAAGTTCTATCGTTTGTCTTTAAAACGGTTGTCAATTTTTTTCGAAATAGTAGCTTTAAAGTGGCTTATTCCCGACATAGTCAATCGAACCCAATCGAACTGTATTTCAATCGAACTCAATCGAACTAAATCGAACTCAATTCATGGATTGAGTTCGATTGACTTCGGCAATCGAACCAAATCGAACTCACACAAATATATTGGACAATCGAACTTTTGATTTTTGAACTTAAGATTTTTTGTAAAACTGGTGTTGAAAATCAATAACAAGTTTTTCGAGGCTCGAGTTTCTTCAGTATAACAAGTGTTTTTCGTGTTTTTGAGACCATATAACATAATCCTTGTTCAAGCGGATATATTCACCGGACACAATCGAACGCAATCCATTGGATCGGCAATCGAACCAAATTGAACTCACATAAAAATAATTGGACAATCGAACTTAATCGAATTTTTGATTTCTGAACTCTTGATTTTTTGTAAAACTGATGTTGAAAATCAATAACAAGTTTTTGGAGGCTCGAGTTACTTCAGTATAACACGTGTTTTTCGTGTTTTCGAGACCATATAACATAAACCTTATTTTGTTCAAGCGGATTTACTCACCGAACACAATCAAACGCAATTCATTGGATTGTGTTCGATTGAGTTCGGTTGACGAACCCAATCGGACACAATCTTATGGATTGAGTTCGATTCGGTTGGATTTGTGCGATCGAGTTCGATTAGTTCGGAAATCGAACTCACACGAAGTTCGGTTTTTGATTTGGTTCGATTGCCGAACTCAGTCGAACTCAATCCACGGATTAAGTTCGAATGGGCTCGTTTGAGTTCGATTTCCGGACGTTCGATTAACTATGCCGGGCTTATTCCGTTTGAACAGATGCCAGTCACCCTTTTGAACCGAGACGAATAGCCACTCACCATTTTCTTTTTCAGAGACGCGTAGGATCGTGCGAAAACTGCGCTGCTCTCTTCTCAGAGGAAGGTTACGTGTCGCTAGATGGAGACCAGACTGCTACCTTCAAGACAAGTGTCAAGGTGGTGGACTCCGAGCAGCGTCTCAGAGAACTGGAACTAGAGCTGGCGCAGACCAAGCTTTCCCTGGTGGAATCCGAGTGTCGTTCCCAGGACTTGGAGCACAGGCTCGCGGCCATTGAAGCCGCGGCTGGTGAAAGTAAATCATGGTTCAAGAGAATTAGTTTAGTCAAGGATGCTGGGAAGTGATTAAGTTTTGCGAGTTGTTCATAGTCTTGTCACCTAAAACAGTCGGGCAAACAATTGCCAGTTGATGAAGAATTACAGTCTTTGCGACTGGACTGGGGTTTTAGCTTTCGTCTCCAAATTGGAAAGCAAGTGGTCGAACCACTAGCTCGTGCTAGTTTTTGAATCCATAATAAAAATCGAAAGCTTAATGAGTACTTCAACGAAGATTTTAATTTCAAAACTGCACTTGTTTCCCCGACTGAAAATAAATGAGATGTCTGATAAGTCCTAGTCATCTAAGTTTTCGTTGAACTGCTATTACTTGTTATCCTGGCCCTCTATGTTCATTTCCGATAGTGTAACTGATCTGTTTTTAGAGAATTGTAGCTATTGAAATGTTCGTTTGTTTTTGTGAAAGGTCTCGAGTGTAATAATTATCTGCTGTTGAGGAAGGTGTTATCCAGTTAGGCATACAAGCTGTTTGGGGATCTCCCAGCAGGATTCAAACCGGCCAGCCTGTTGTCAATTGGAAACCTTTTTGTTAAGTTTCTTGGGAAACAGAATTAACTGTTTCCCTTAGGACCCGTCATTAAGTGTTTATTGTCAGATTCAATCGGAAAAGAAAACAAGAGCAGGGAATATTGAAAAACAAAGTCTTATCCTAGTATTATTATTTTATCTCGTCTTGACCAAATCATTATCGGGCAGTAAAGGATTGCATCTGGATCGGGTTTATTTGAATTATCAAGCAATGTGATAAACTTGTTTCCAGGGTCTTTTTAATCCGCTGGTTCTCAATGTAGGAGATACTCTGGGAACGAGGTTTGAAGTAGAAGCGACTCTGTTTTCGTCCTAGACGACATATTTGCGTGGCTGAAAAATGGGCGAAAAAACACGTAACTCTGACAGGGTGTAACTTAGAAGGGCGAATTTTCATTTCGCAAGCTTCAAAGATCAGTTGTAAGAATTAGTTCAGTCGCAGTTCTTAATGGTAGCCTAAATGGTGACTATTGATAAAATTATCTTTGGATTTGCTTGAGCTTGGAGCTAAGAGCTCACTTTTGTGTTTGATTTTTTAATTCTATTCGAAAATGAATTGTTTTTTTCAGAGGCGGGTACTTGTACATTTGGTTGTCACATGTTTTGTAAATACAGCATGGCAGACAAAGGACACTGACCTTTGTTGATATATTTGTTGAGTTCAGACTGCTGTTGTTTTTTTTTTTCTGTTTTATTTGCGACTTCCTTTGGAAACTAACATATTTGTTAGCACAAATTAAACTGGAAATACCCTCGATATTATGTAAAATAATTAAGGATAATATGAAAGGGGTTTAATCGGGCATAATAAACAAAGTTCTCTGTTCAGAAGTGTTACACTTATTTTTGTGGTCTACGAAAATAGCCCAAAATGTTTAAGTTTGAAGAGAGTTCCTTCCGAAATCAGTCTTCTGCTTGGCCAATTCCTGTTCCAGCTAAAATACGTACTGTAGATCGGCAACCTCGTTACCAGGGTGTCTCCTCTCTGGGCCCTCATCTCGCGCAAGTCAGCAAAAGCTGAGCTCACAGCGTAAAAATGTCCGGGACGGGTCCGGGACGCGCAAAAAGCACGAGGAAGAGGATCCTTTCTCTGTCACGTAACGCTACGCTCTCTGGTTGCGTGACAGAGAGATGGTCAGAACTAGACCAGAAAGAACCAGGAAGAGGTAAGGGAGCTCACCCTTTGTGTTGGGACTTCCTACAGCCGTAATACTACCTTAGAAAGTCTAGAACGTTTCCCGTGTGGATTCTAGAAGCAAAGTTTCTCCATCTATGGTAGCTCAAGGATTGCTTTCATTCATGCGATGCATTATATTTTCTTGCCAAAATCGTTGACCTGTCTTGAGTCAAGGAGTTCTTGTCTCTTTTTCTGTTGAATTCCCTTACATCCTTCATTTACTTTGAATTAAATTGACGGAGAGCAGGATACTTTTAAGTTCATATTTTGGGGAGGGGGAGGGGGTTAAAATTTACCCGGGGGCGTAGCACGATTCCGGCAAAATTTGACTCGTTCCCAGTCGTCTCGCACCGGATTCGTCTCGTCTCGGGATTCTTTGTTTGCACATTTACACGGAAGCGGGTCTCCATGATAGTTTCTGATTGGTGGTCAGGTGTTCCAGAAATAACGATGAAATAGCCTCGATCTAGCTCGATCTTGTGCTGGCATAGAAACTCGCTGAAAGTTTGCATACAAAATCGAGTTGTCGAATATTGAGGCAATTTGGTTGAAAACTCTCGAGGCAGCTGTTCGACCGAGTATTGCACACGATAAATTTGAATTTGGGAAACTTCACAGTGAAACATTTCGCCGTTGTTCGCTTCAGCATGGATTGCGGTACGATCGGGTGCGATTGGTTTCGGTCGTGTGGATTTTAGCGAGGTAAGTGTCAGGAAGATGTTCGATTCTATTCTTGTTTAAGTGACTTTTTCAACGGAATCAAAGCCGGGTTAAGACGCTTTCTGTCTGATGAATTGATGAAACTGAATGTAACGTTACTAAAAGTTTCCTGGTGTCGCTTTATAACTGTAACACAGTATCAGAGTCTATTAGTTAAGCGTATCTCTATTAATGGAGAGTAAGCTTATATTTCAGTGTTTGTAGCTAGCTGAGAACAAACAGGTAAGTTAACCGCATTTTGAATTTATTAAGTTCCACACAAGGTGTCTTAAATACCTTGAAGAACGGCCCCTGAAATACAGAAGAAAAAAAAATCTATGAACGCAAGTCTGCGCGAGATTACGTTCTTCTTGCATGATTTTGTGCTGCTATTTGTCACCCTGTAATTCATCGCGCGCGTGCATACGTCCATAAGATAGTGTGTGTTCCTAATTCTTCTTCCTGTTATGTCAGGGTATCTAAAGGATGTTTCCATTATAGTCAGCCATTCAAAACGACGCGAATGTGACCTTCCAAACTATATGTAACTGTTGTGGAATTTAAATGCAAAGATTCTAAATGGATAGATGATCAAAGACAAGATTATAATGTCTCACTTTCTGTGGATCTTCTTGGTTGTTATCACTGCTGGTATGTTTAAGTTTTTTATCTGACTCAATTAGTTAATTATTTAATAGATGAAATGTTTTACACCATATATCAAATTAATACCGTAAAGTTCCCCAGCAACCCCTAATCAAAGGCATCAAATTATGTACTAAGTTTATAATGCAGTGCAAGCCTGATGTAACGAAATGCCAAGGGACTGGCAATATCTTTTGTTGTGATGGGGCTTGTAATTGCAGGGTTCCATAGGTTTTACAGTTCATAATTTCAGCCTGGCTGAATCCTTGTAATTTGCACCTTACGGCTGTCCCCACCTCTCTCTTGTGCTTTAGCTCTGAGTTGAGGCAAGCGCAACAAGCATGTTCAAGAATACTGAAAGTTTAGGAAGGAACCCTGTTAGAATTGATTGGGTCCATAGTTTTCATCATTAAAGTTGCTTGGTGACTCAAGATGTCCGTGGACCTTTAACATAACACTTTCCCTGCCATAGGCATACATAGAGGATATTACACGTTGGCTCGAAGATATGAATTTTTTTTTTTATGTTCGAGTGGCAAGAACAATATCTCACGAGTGAGCGAAGCGAACGAGTGAGATATTGTTCTTGCCACTCGAACATAAAATTCATATCTTCGAGCCAACGTGTAATGTTCTTTTTATTATATGGAGAAA
Organism: Orbicella faveolata; assembly: GCF_042242905.1. Lineage (NCBI taxonomy): Eukaryota > Metazoa > Cnidaria > Anthozoa > Scleractinia > Merulinidae > Orbicella > Orbicella faveolata. The sequence continues at coordinate 11,250,918 of NW_028301565.1, forward strand.
CCAATTCAACAAAAACAAAAGGCGGGAATCGTGAAGTCATTGAACGATACAACACTCACAAAGGTGACATATGGAAAATACGCCACTCGGGTCCCGGATGAAGTGGCGTATGGAATCTACGAGTGGTTTAGTTCCCAGTAAAACACTCTTCTCCATATAATAAACATGCATACGTGATCCTAGGTTGTGTCCCCTTCTTCCTTGCATTTTTTCCTCCCTACCCCCTCCCTGTTTATGCCTGCAACGCAGGCTACTTACTATCAAAGATGTAAGAAGTTAAGAGCAAGTCATGCTAACAAACAAATCAGACATGTAAAGAACTGATTTGTCAGAACTAAATGGATGTACAGTATTAGGTCATCACAGGTCATATAATGAGAAAATATTTAAACTATTTTATACATAATTCTGCAGGTTTGTGTACTGTAGCTGGTCAGCAGTGTACGTCCAATCCATGTTACTTTAATGGAACCTGCACTGAGAGTGGAGGTAATAACTACACCTGTCACTGCCCCTCTGGGTTCACAGGTAAGACTAGATCAACACGCTGCCAATATTAATGACATGGTTATTTTAAAAGCAATAAGTCACAAGCCATACAGTCAGTTCCAATCAGTTCCTGAGAGCAACATCATATATGACCATATAATACACTGTGCCAGCAAAGAGATTTCTCATATTTAGTGTTGTATCCTAATTCTAAATGCTGAATCAAAAGAGAAGGGTTGGAAGGAATATAGGGAAAAAGATGGGTGAGAGGTAAGATAAAAGAAAGGATGAAAACTAAGTAGGAAATAAAAAGGGAAGAATGGGAATGATGGAAGAGGAAAAGGAAGGGTGAAAAGAAAGAAAGAAAATGATCTGTTTCCTTTCCATCCCAGACCATCCCTATTTTTATTTATTTTGTTATTTAATATGAATTGTTTTACTGTATGACTTTATTGTATTCAGCTAAAAACAGGCCAATTTGATTTTTTGTTTGCACTTCGATGCAAATTGATACAGACCTGTACATTTGTAACTTTCTCAGTCCTGTTATAAATATATCATATGGGTAATCATACGTACATGTGAGTTCATAATAGCAATTAACGATTTACACATCTTGTGATATTTGAAAATTCTTTCGAATTGCACTCACCTTTAGAAACACTCAAAAATTTTTCAGAGAATTTCCCAATACCACTAATAGTTGGAACACAAAGAAAACAAATTTCGGGCAAGGAATAATAAGAATTACCCTCCTTAAGGTACTGGGCAGCCTGAAAGTCATTCTTACTGTAAGGCTCCAGATAACGTCATCTCTTTAAGCACACTAAAAGTACTTCAGAATCTGTGATTTGAATGTCGGGTCATCATAAACCTTCCCCAATAAACTTCACTTGCCAGTTGGGCAACCAAAGGACTGAATGTTCTAGCATTCCTTCTCTTCCTCCTATCAAGTTTTTCATGTGCACTGCCTGTATATGTTAAGTGATCAGTGTATGTTTGCAGCAGAGCTAGTAACCTCAATTTTGTGTTTAATTATTTAATGTTACATTGTGTCTGAATGATTTTGTTTCGATCGTGCTTCTTCTTTTACACCATCCCTTTGAATCACATTCAGGGAAGAGATGTGAGGCTGTGATAAACATTTGTCATTTTAACCTGTGTCAGAACAATGCTGTGTGTCAAAGATTTCAGACTGGAGGTTATAAGTGTATTTGTCATGCTGGATTTACTGGTGAGTAATGGTAATTCTTTTGAAAATATCAATATTGCAACTCCAAACTCCTTCATCGTTACTGTTTTTTTCAAACACAAATGAAAGTGATACTTGTAATCTGAAACCCCTTGTCCTGAGTCCTTTGATGTGGTTGTTGTGTTGTGTTGTGTCCTTGGGTCAGTCATTGGCTGGGGAGCAGGAAGATGGCACAGTGACGAGAGCACTCGTCTCCCACCAATGTGGCCTGTGTTCGATTCTGACCCAGTACCATATGTGGGGTGATTTTGTTGTTGGTTCTTGCTTTACTCCAAGCCTTTTCTCTGGGTTCTCCAGTTTTCCTCTCTTAGTCTATCTCCACAAAAACCAAGATCTCCAAATTCCAATTTGACTGGGATTGAGGACCTGTATAAAGCCAGCTAAGGCTGATGAGGCTTCTTCTCTAAATATTGTAAAATTTATTTCTGATTTTATTTTTTATACATTCAGTACAGGTGACTCATCCCAGGATCATTAATTAAAAATGGGTTACAGGAGAATTTTAGGCCAAATGCACCCCTACACCCACCCCCCTTCTCCTGCCCAGTTATGTTTCTAATGGTTTCAAGTTAATTTATTGTTGTTTTATTTTCTTAGGAATCCATTGTGAGACAAACATAAATGAGTGTAACCAGACAGCTCTTCCCTGTCATAATGGTGGTACCTGTGTTGACGGCATTGATGGTTATAGCTGTCAGTGCACACCTGGTTTTTCTGGACCTTACTGTAATGTAACAGTTACAAAGTGTGACGGCAGCCCTTGTCAGAATGGTGCAACTTGTGTGGAAAATATCTTGGGGTAAGCAATGAGCATTACTGGTGTATTGGTTACCAAATATCATAGGTCAGGAATGTGGGCAAACAGATGTACATGTAGTCTACAAACTTGCATGCATGGTGTGGCTTCTTGCACTTTAAGCTGGGTTGTCAAAAAAAAAACCCAAAAAACTGTTTACTTACATGGTCTCATGTGGCTACTCTGCCAGGTTGTTATTCCAATATTCTTATGAAAAGTTTGCAAAATCAGCTGCCTACTTTGACAAATACTTGAACTTGGTGACAACCTTGCTTTGAGCCCTATGCATGCATTGCATGCCTGTGATACTACAGTAGGTATATGATGTACGTTGTTTTCCATCTGTAACTAGAGCATCATGCGTCGTACTAGTGGCCCCGGGTCATGGCTTTAAATCTCATTGAAGTCATTAATAAATTGCTTTTACTTTTAGCCATCTTCAGCAAGACATGTAGAGTTATTGCAGTCTGTCTCTTCTTTAGGGGTAGGAGGTTTCGCACCCAATCCAGTTTGCACTATCCAAGTGTGACTGCCACTCTTTTTTGGAGGTCATCAACTTAGTGTATTTTCATGCAAGTTAAATCTGTTGATTGTTATAGATTGTAATTAAGTTCACCAGACTCCAATTTATAAGCTATTGGATGACTGGAGAGTGCAAACACAGACTATTTCTCAGTCTGAGTGCGATTTCAAGAGTGAATGCTGGGGCAAACTCGGTTGACTTCTCAGTGTGAACTTGAAAACTTAATTGGGTGTGAAACCTTCAACTTACAATAATTTTGTCTTTACTTACTCATCAGAAATTAAATTCCTTTCAGCTATAACTGCACATGTGTCACTGGCTTCACTGGGCTAAACTGTGAACAGAACATTGATGATTGCTCAGTAAACCCTTGTCAACAGTTTGAACAATGTGTTGATGGAATTAACAGTTATCAATGTGTTTGTCCTGTTGGAACAACTGGTCAACGGTGTAATGTTAACATTGATTACTGCTCTGGCCAACCTTGTTTAAATGGTGCAACATGCAACAACTTTCAAGGTGAGCTTTTGAGTGTCATGGCATGCATATTGCAAAGCCTTACTCCATAATGGGCTAGCTGTGCGCATTTACCAAGAGTTAACTAAAAACTAATGTTCTGATATCGTGTGTAAAATGCTGCTGTATTGTAAAGCTGCACTACAGTTTCATAAAATACCTTTATACTTGAAAGTCATCGTTTAGCTATGGTTGATCAAATGTGCCTCAAACCAAACTTAAAACAACAAACAGTTTTCTTCATCATCACCAGGGACTCAGGGGTTTCATTAAGGTAATTCCTCTGAAATAAAAGTGACAATAGATTTTTGTTCAAACTTTGTCCACTGAATATTTGTCATATGACAACTTCAATTTTGAAATAAAAAAGGGGGGTGCCCATGCTCATTAAGGAGCAGTGAGGCATTAAAAATACCCCATTTTTGCATTATTTAATGCTTATTATAAGAACGCATTCCCAGTAATTGTAACATCTTTGTAAGCGCAGACTCATAAGAACACACATTAAACTACAGTCAATACATTGTGTCGAAACACAAATAAACGTTTAAGTTTGATTCAGACAGAAAGCTAAATCCTCGATTAAGAATTTGAACCAAATTTCTTGACGTGGTTACCAACTGCAAAATAGAAAAGACCACAGTGTATTTGCTATTTTTCTTATTTATTCAATTTTCAGCAATAGAAATTAGATCAGTCTCTTCTCACGCAAAGCTTATGATTAGTTGATTACAACGACTGGAAAAAAAATTGGGGTGCACATGCTCGTTGGTGAGCTAGAGCCATTTTTCAACTGACAGAGCTCAATATCAAGGCAAATCCGTCATGTTTTCAATTTGCGCGTGCACAGGCGCACGCTAATGACGCTATAAATTATGCGCAGTTACGGTTCATGTAAAACTTGCACCTTCCGTGAGAAGATTCTTCAATTGTCAATTAACAACCACATTAGCTGCTTTAATTTGTACACCGGCATGATGTGTTGTGTGAAGTAAAGAAAAGTAAGTAAACACCAGCCTCAGTGACTAGAAAGGTAACTGAATAAGCTAGAAAAGCGTCTGCTATCTGAGTGCTTGTTGACATTATCACAAGACTCAAGATCAGATGTGGAATTAATAAAATGCATTGTTTCAGCCACATGTAATATTTATTTATGTATTTTAATTGTGTGGCTTTAACATTCCAGGGAACTTTTCCTGCACATGTGCTGCAGGATTTGAAGGACACCTTTGTGAAAATGACACAGATGAGTGTGCCTCACAACCTTGTTTCAATGGCGGCACATGTAAGGACAAACTGAATGGCTTCACATGTGACTGTCCTGCTGGTTTTATCGGCAATCAGTGTGAAGCCAACATCATCGAGTGTCTGTCGAACCCGTGCCAAAATGGTGGTACATGTATAGAGAGTGTTGGTCTAGTTGGGTACACATGCTCTTGTCCAACAGGATTTCAGGGTAAGTTTTACTTTTGGGTAGGCCCGAAAAGTTGTCATCCACCATGCAAATTAGTTAGTTTTGAGAAAATGTTCGAGTTCCTGTGAACTGAGGTTAAAACGTCGCGGGGTCCATGTAGGTCTTGTACATGTCGCCCGGCGTCGACAAAACCTGGATCGGATCAGACCGGATCACGGATCGGATCACGGATCGGATCAAGGAAAAATATTCAAAATTCAAAATTCAAGATTCAAAATTCAAAATTTTGTTGAGCAAATTACACTAGAGTGACTACTGTGAGCAGAACGTTTTATTCAATTCAGCTGTGATATTCCTTTATTCTTTTATAATATCAAGCCAACTGGGAGCTGGTCATAGATGAATTTTTTCAGGCTGTTGGGTTTTGATTGCGATGATCAATCATGTCTTCATATCTTTCTCCGCAGTTCAGATAAATGATATTTCGTATATTCGCTTGCATCAAAGGTAAACTGTCATAAAACGCGTCAGCATGGTAATAATAGGATGAACGTATGAATCGAAACACAAAAACTAAAAACACTAATAATATTAAACACCTGATGATTTCAAACAATTTCCGTTTCTGAGACAAGTCTATACTTTTACAAGATGTGAGTTTGGAATACGATATTTCGTACTGGAATAATACGAAACAGACCATTTGTATTTCAAGGAAATACAGCTGCTTTACAAAAAAATATAGGAATAACCTCGATAGTGTGAACGATAACGCAACCCGAGAATAGACAACATTTTAGGAGTTACGTCACGATTTTTAAAGTCATTTTTAGGGTCGTAAAGAGTTGCCTTTATATGGAATAAAACCTTAAAATGATCGTGTTCTTGGATAGAAAGCACTTAAGAGGCAAGAACAAATCAAAACGGAATGAGGATCGTTAAGGATGGCAAAGATTAACGAGGACTGCAAATGACGAACTTGAAAAACTAGGCCAGTTTTTTCAAGATGCGCAAATCGTGACGCAGCTCCTTTAAAGCAAGTCATGTCCTTGAGCTGTCGAACGTAAGCTTTCTCATTAACTGTAACGCTAACTGTAACGCTCACATCTGATACGAAGAAGTAGCCGAGAATTAGCTACTGATACTAACAACAATTTCAAAAACGAGAATGGGAGGTTCACGCAAGCTTCAAGCCAACTAACGTTCAAATATAACTACATCTGCCTGTTCATTACAATTTAAATTCGTCGTAAATCAGGCGCTTCTGTGGCTTTTTAAATGACCTCTTGTCATTCTCTGTAATTAACATGTCATTGCGTCAAATTCGGGATTCTTATTTTTATTTAACATATTTTAGTTTTCCACTTTTATTTTTTATCTTTTATTATCTTATAAATGATTTGGTTTTTTTTTTTGCTTTAAAACGTTTTTTTTTCTGTGATCCGATCCGTGATCCGATCCGCGATCCGATCCGTGATCCGATCCGTGATCCGGTCCGTGATCCGATCCGTGATCCGGTCCAGTCCGATCCAGATTTTGTCGACGCCGCATGTCGCCTTGTTGTTGCAATAAACAGTTGTTTGTTGAAATATATTTTTGCAGCGGTTTTGAACGTGAGTTAGTAACTTCTTTGATAGTTTTTGTTTTTGGGCAACTGATTAGGATTTAGGAAGCCCCGTGCAAAGTAGTTTTGCACACAGCCCTTTTTTTTTTTTTTCAGTTAGATAATCCTGTAATGACGGATACTTGTACCTTGTATCATCCTTTCCTCTCCCTGCAGGTCTCCACTGTGAATTTAGTAGTTCTTCATGCCAGCCCAATCCTTGTCAAAACAATGGCACGTGCAGCCTGCATGGCAACAGTTCAAACTGCACGTGCCCAACCGGTTGGACCGGTTCTTATTGCAATATTGATGTGGATGAATGTCGCTCGTCACCATGTGGAAAGCTGGGCTCGTGCCACAACACGCCCGGTGGCTATAACTGCACTTGCTTAGCAGGATTCACGGGTGCACATTGTGATAAACACGTGGACGAATGTCTTGACGATCCTTGCCAGAACCAAGGCACCTGCGAGGATTTAGTGAATGGCTACAGGTGTACTTGCACTGCGAGCTTTTCTGGAAAAAACTGCGAGGTTCCACTAAGTGACTGCTCTGCGCAGCCGTGCAAGAACGGAGGAACGTGCCAGCTTGGTGGAAATGGGTTTAGCTGCTTATGTAAACCGGGTTATACCGGTTTGACCTGTGACATTGACATTGACGAATGCTCCTCCAATCCGTGTAGAAATGGTGGCACGTGTGTGAATAATGTTGATAGTTACCTATGTCAGTGTGCTGAGGGATATCGAGGAAGAATTTGTGAAGTGCTGTTTTCTGTTAGTTTTCAACGTGGATCATACCTTCCTGCCTTGAATTTTCGATTGTTCCCATCGGAGGTGTTCTCATTTAGATTCCGCACAACTCTGCCGGATGGACTCTTATTCTACCAGGGAGCAGTAAGTAAATAACGGTTTTACAATAACTGCCTGATTTCTCGCCCGCTGATTGGTTCATTTTTATCATCAAGAAGAGTACAGACGGTTAAAATTTTAATTTATGCAAGCTCTCAAGTTCAACTCTCAGCTGTCAAACTGTCAACTTATAAACCAATGAGATTTTATGGACTTTTTTAAGTAGCCAATGAAAAAGTGAGAAGAGCTATCGACAATGTTCGCGTCATTTTGAATAAAATTCACTTGTCTTTGTTTACGGCAAGTTTACGGCGTCTTTTCCCCTCATTTATTCCCGGCATTTGACCATTTTGGGGTCTTGTTATTGTTAAAAACAAATTGACGTCAGTTTTTTACGCGTCTGTCCTCTTATTGATGATAAATTTCGTCATAACATTGTCAAAGTTTGCTGTGGAACCACTCGCCTGGGGCTCGTGGTTCCACAGCCACTTTGACAGTGTTATGACGCAATTCATCATCAATAAGAGGACAGACGCATAAAAAACTGACATCAAATTGTTAAACTGATCACCCTTTTATCTTATTGCTATCAAAATTACCCACTCGTAAGGTTGTCTCTATAGGTGCTGAAGACGACATTTTGTACGCGTCTCCGTCGCCTTCTCCTTGGATTTGATTAATTATAACTAAATTTGTTTCTTTTTTGTTTCTTCCAGGACCTCGCAAAGGAGCACCCAGACCACGTGATCCTAGAGCTAACAAACGGTTCAATTCGTCTGTCGTTCAACACTGGCCTGGACACGGCAACAGCCAAGTTAGGAAGCAGTCTGAACGACGGGGCCTGGCACCAGATAACTGTTCAGATATCTGGTTCCCAGGCCACTTTATTTACGGACAAGGACATTTGTGGTGCTGTGTGCCCCTCAGTCACCGTCAGTACAACCAGTGATGGTAGCTCACAGTTTTCTGGCCTGCCTTACTTTGGAGGCCTGAGAAAGTTGGTCCCGCAGATAAAACAGCAGCTTGCAACTGATGGCTCGTTTGTGGGATGTATCAAGGTATTTATGCCCTCGGTGGCCCTTAGAAATAGTCAAGTAGAGATGCTTCTTAACTTGCATTTTGTCTTCACAATGCGCCGAGTTGATCAACTCACATTGTTTGCATTCGTTCTTTTTTTTTTTTCAGGACTTTCTATACAACAATGTGGATACCGGTCTACAGGGTGTTTTTGCTCAATCGTACCTAGTCTCCACCGGGTGCCAGAGACAGGATGTCTGTAGTAACCATGGATGCAGGCATGGCGGCGCATGTGTAGATGAGTGGAGCCAGTTCAGTTGTCGCTGTCCCCAAGGATTCGTGGGCTCTTTCTGCGAGCATCAAATCACAGCCACGTTTGATAGCGATGATAATTCTGGTCTTAAATTTGCTGCCGCTAACATTACATCGTTTTCTTTGGAGTTTTCAATTGATCCCACACTGCCTAGCGGAGTGCTGGCGTTTACAGGGGTATGTCTTCTTTAACGTAACGACAATCAATAAGGGTAAAAAAGTCTGCAAGCGAGCCAAGTGGCCCATCAGGCCGGAGCTTATCCCGGTTTCTGTAGCATGAAGCGACTAGGAGTATTTCTACTCCCCCCTGGATGGGATACTAGTCCATCGCAGGGTTACCCCCAGCATTAAGTTCGCCGGTACCCATTTATACACCTGAGTGGAGAGAGGCACTGTGAGAGTAAAGTGTCTTGCCCAAGAACACAACACAATGTCCCCGGCCAGGGCTCGAACCCGGACCGCTCGATCCGGAGACGGGCGCACTAACCATGAGGCCACCGCGCCTCCAACGACAATCAATACTTGTTCGAATTCATTTCACCTTTGGGAATTGTACCCATTGGGGAACAAAAATTCTCTCTATTGTTTTGTTATATTATATTTTTCCAGTTGTCATTTCTTCTTTTGACTTGATAATGACGTGAAGTAACGCCAGAACGTGGTCCAAAAAAAAAAATCTTTTAAATGTTTTACACTTTTATATTTAAAGAACGTGTTAGCGTTGAACTTTGCTAAAAAATGACAGTCGATATCAACTGTCCTCTTAGAATATCGGTAAAAGGTCAAATGCATGGTATGCGGGTTACGAGAGATTCGGAACTAATCACCAAGCCGAGGTTATCTCAGCTCAATATACGATTTCATTGATTCCACAAGTATTTGGCAGAAATCTCATACGAATACAACTTCTCATCAGTAGAAGATGGGTAACAGGCTCTTGTTTTCGGTACAGCTTCCGAACACACTTTGACGGCAGTGAAGTTTAGTGGTCAACGCGAAAGAACTAGTTTGCGAGTATAGCGAAGAATTTCTGAGCTCGCTAGTACTGTACAGAGTCATTTGGGGGGAAAATCGAATAGCTGTAGGAATCTCCCACTTTTGACCTTGTAAGAAGTGTATAGAGACCAGTAGGGCTAATTTATACTTAACTGATGTCTAACTTCAATTTCAGTCATCGCAAGGGGATTTTGGTCTGGCCTTGGACCAGGGACGTTTAATAGCAGCATACGCGAAGTCTTTCTTCGAAAGAAGCAGCGATGTGATTGGCCAGAACTTTTCTGATGGTAGATGGCACAAAGTGCACGTCAACGTCACTTCCGGCAATGTCACGATTAGCGTAGACACATTTCAAACTGTCCTAACACCGCCAAGAGGTTCCCAGGCCATCACGGATCTTGATGATAATTTATACATGGGAGGACTTCTGAATCAGTTTTCAGTTTTGGGGATTACTCTAAACAACAAATTTGTAACGTTTAGTGGTTGTTCAAGAAGTGTTACAATAAATGAGGAAGAAATTACGTTCGAAACTGCACAAAAAAGTGGAGGATTTCTTTTGCCGAAATCGAGCTGCAAGAAAGACGAAAACTGTGCACCAAGCCCTTGTGCCAATGAAGGAAAGTGCGATGCTACGTGGACTGGGTTCGAGTGTCGTTGCTTGAATGATTTTGTTGGCAGCCAGTGTCAAAATGGTAAGGAAATTGTCTTAAATAGAAAAAGGATTGTTTAATTGTGTTTTTTTAACCAAGGGGGAACAATGGGTGTACAAAATTGATCTTTTGAAAACAGTCAAGACATTGGGAAAAGGATTATTATAATAGATAACTCTCTCTTTATTGGCCGTTACGACACGTTCTAGCCATTTCAGGATACTTAAAACATTTTCTAACAGTGCATTCTGCGATGCAACTATTTGATGAGCTGTATGGTGTTCCTCTCTTGCAGTTTCTGAGACGTCATTTTTATCGAATGACAGCAATGTTGAGCTTTCACTGAACTCGTCACATTGGAGCTTCGGTCAGAGTGGATCTCTATCGTTCAGGACTCACGAAACACATGCTCTACTTATGTACGCCGGGCGAAAGCCTGGGGGAGGAAATTCAGAATTTCTTCTTCTTGATGTCACTTCCGGTCAAGCTAGATTTTCCGCTGACCTTGGCTCAGGTATGTTTCTTGTTTCAACCATAAGTAAAATTCGCGTTTCTTACTCGCGGATTTTTGAATATATTTCGACCTTCTTCACGCTTGTTTTTCAACGCATACGAAAGGATTTTATGCCAGTATTAAAACTTCTCGTTCTCTATAAACTCTCAATGCAAATTTTAAACTGGTCCATTTTCGTCCCCAGATGCCGCGCTCCTTTTGGTTAGCACCAAGAATCGCGACCTCTGGGAAGGTAACACCAGAAGTCCGCGATTTACAGACTTCCCGTCACTCTGCGCATGCTCAGAGTCAAGTCTGACAAATCTGATTGGCTGCATTCTCGTCCCCAGAGCCGACGATCCTTCTGGCCTGCGGCAGGGATCGAGAGCTCTGGCCGGACCCGATTTTCTGAGCATGCGCAGAGTGTTCGTTTCGTATTCTCAGCCAATCAGATTTGCCAGATTTGGCGGGAAGTCCGTGAATCGCGGACTTCCGGTCTTGGACCAGCCCAGAGCTCTCGATCCCTGCCGCAGGCCAGAAGGATCGTGGGCTCTGGGGACGAGAATGGATTGGCTGAGAATACGAAACGATTACTCTGCGTATGCACAGAAAATTGGACCTTCCCAGAGGTCGCGATTCTTGGTGCTGACCAAAAGGAGCGCGGCCTCTGGGGACGAGAATGACACTGGTCTTGTCAAGGGTTATCGAGTCTGCATCGCGTCTAACATTCAAGTTGATCATTCAAGTGTCGGTTTTTGTGTTTATTGTTGCCCTGTTAAAACACAAAGCGATGCGCACTGACGGGACATAACGAACTTACTCGTTCGATTGAACTGTCTAAAATTCCAATTCTTAAATCCAATTTACTACAACTCAGAGCAAATTTCGTGCATTTCAGGATCGAGTGCGGTGTTGATCAATACACCCGTGTCCGATGGCGACTGGCATCACGTGGCCTGGACCCGAAGATACAAGCACATAACTCTCACGCTGGATGGAGCGACCACGGCACAGGCAGACCTACCTGGAGCAGACGCAGCGTTTAATGCTGCCCAGGAGCCTGTGGTTTCTGTTGATATTGGAGGACTCCCAGCTGGTGTATCACAGGCCAAAGGTAAACTGGGATTCGATTTATATCGGTTTTGGTTCTGTCTGTGTATTGTTTGATTTTTTCATTGGTAAACTCAACCTGCACCCTGAACTTGATGGCCATGGGTTTTACTTTATTGTCCTTAGCGTTTTGAAAGTTATTTTATGGCATTGTTTGGAAACTTAGTAAACTCGAGCTATCGGGTTATAGATAGTATCGTGTTATGTCGTCTGACAGTTCTGTGATATACTTCTTTAACTTTCTACTGGTTATTTGGTTCAGCACTCAGCGACCCAAAAACAAATTCAAAAAAGACTGACGGATTGTTCACTGGAAATCAATAGTTATATTTACAATTCTAACAGAATCGTGTTAATAAGTGGTGGCTTGTATTCTTTATTCCCCCTTACTTTAGAAAGATTAATAACTTGTAAATGTTTCATTGTAGGACTTACTTCACCAAAATCTTTCAAGGGTTGTATAAAGGATATCAAGTTTAACTCACGCCGTGTTCATTATCTGTCGCCCAACTCTCAAGATGGCCTTAACGTCACCAAGAAACGCGTCACAGTAGGTTGTCAAGGAAACTCAACCTGCTCACCCAACCCTTGCCCAGCCCACAGTGTTTGCGTGCCATCTTGGAATGGTTTTAACTGCACTTGTGACTCTGGTTGGACGGGCGACAAATGCGATATTCGCATTCCTGACTGCACAGTAAATAACTGCACGAATGGCGCAACATGTGTTAATGTCACGGACGGTTTCAGGTGCACGTGCGCCCAGGGATATACGGGTCGGTATTGCGAGGACAAGATATTTTATTGCCAGTTCACACCGTGCAAGAACAGTGCGACATGTCATGAAATATCAGGAGGTTACAGGTGTGACTGTGCTGTGGGATTTACCGGAAAAGACTGCGAAACTGATATCGATGAATGTGCAAGCGATCCTTGTAAAAACAGCGGATCGTGTTCTGATCTAACAGGCAACTACTCTTGTCAGTGTCCTGTGGGCTTTGCTGGCAGAGACTGTGAAGTGAACGTGGATGAATGCTCACCAAATCCTTGTTTAAACCAGGGAACATGCCTTGATTTGATTGCGAACTACAGTTGTCGTTGTTCCCTGGGTTTTACTGGTAGAAACTGTGACAGTAATATCGACGAGTGTTCTTCGAACCCGTGCAGAAACCATGCAACCTGCCTTAATTTGGTTGGTAACTACAGCTGCAGTTGTGCTCCGGGTTATTCTGGTAGGAATTGTGAACTCGACGTCGACGAATGCTCTTCAAACCCGTGCTTAAACAACGCTACATGCGCTGATTTAATTGCAAACTATAGCTGTCACTGTTCAGTAGGTTATACAGGGAAGAACTGCGAAGTTAACATCGATGAGTGTTCTCCTTATCCTTGCTTAAACCAAGGGACGTGTTCTGACCTTGTGGGGAATTACTCCTGTAGTTGTCCCGTAGGGTACAGTGGGAGAAACTGTGAAGATGACATCGACCAATGCTCTCCGAATCCATGCTTGAATCAGGGTACTTGTAGCGATGGCAATGGAGACTACAGTTGTTCATGTACTGTGGGTTATACTGGCAGGAATTGTACCGTAGATATTGATGATTGTAATCCTAATCCGTGTCAAAACAACGCTACATGTGTTGATAAAACTGGTGCCTATAGTTGCCAATGCTTGCCGGGATTTTCCGGTGGAAACTGCGAGACGAACATTAATGAATGCTCTCCGAACCCGTGTTTAAATCAAGGTAGCTGCGAGGATCTGATTGCCAATTATAGTTGTAAATGCCTACAAGGATTTACAGGACGAGATTGTGGAACAGACATCAACGAATGCTCTTCAAATCCATGCTTAAACGACGCTACATGTTCCGATCTAGTTGGAAACTACAGCTGTCACTGTTCAGTTGGTTTTACAGGAAAAAATTGTGAAGTCAACATAAATGAGTGTTCTCCAAACCCGTGCAGGAACCAAGGAACCTGTTCTGATTTAACAGGAAACTACAGTTGTAGTTGCCCTCTTGGTTTTAGTGGAAGAAACTGTGAAGTTGACACTGACGAATGTTCTTCTGGGCCTTGCAGGAACAATGCAACTTGTACCGACCTCACAGCCAACTACAGTTGTCAATGTGTTTTGGGTTTCACTGGTAGAAATTGTGAAATAGATGTCGATGAGTGTTCTGCAAACCCCTGCGGAAGTCACGGTACATGCAGGGATCTAATTGGAAACTACAGCTGCAATTGTGTTTCAGGATACACCGGCAGAAACTGTGAAATAGAAATCAATGAATGTTCTTCAAGTCCCTGTAAAAATCATGGTACATGCAGTGACCTTGTCGGGAATTATAGCTGCAACTGTGTTTCTGGTTACACTGGTAGAGACTGTGAAGTGGACATCGACGAATGTTCTTCGAGTCCCTGTAAAAATCATGGTACATGCAGCGACCTTGTTGGGAATTATAGCTGCAACTGTGTTTCTGGTTACACTGGTAGAGACTGTGAATTGGACATCGACGAATGCTCTTCAGGACCGTGTTTAAATCATGGTACATGCAGTGACCTTGTTGGGAATTATAGCTGCATCTGTATTTTTGGCTACACCGGCAGAAACTGCGAAGTGGACATCGATGAATGTTCTGCACGTCCATGTTTAAATCATGGTACATGCTCTGATCTTGTTGGAAACTACAGCTGTAATTGCATTCCGGGTTTTAGTGGCAGAAACTGCGAAACAGACGTCGATGAATGTTCTTCAAATCCCTGCTTGAATCATGGTACTTGCAACGATCATGTCGGAAATTATAGCTGTAATTGTATTTCGGGTTACACCGGCAGAGACTGTGAAACAGACATTAATGAATGTTCGTCGAAACCCTGTTTAAATCACGGCACATGTTCTGATCTGATTGGAAATTACACCTGCAGCTGTATCTTGGGCTACAGCGGTAGAAATTGTGAAGTTGATATCAATGAATGCTCCTCTGATCCGTGCTTGAACAACGCTACCTGCTCAGATCTGATAGGAAACTATAGCTGTAGTTGTTCGCTGGGATTCACAGGACGAAACTGTGAAGTGGAACTCGATGAATGTGTATCTGGCCCATGTAAGAACCAAGGGACTTGCACTGATCTCATAGGAGCGTTTAGCTGTAATTGCGTCACGGGTTTTACTGGTAAAGAGTGTGAAGTAGACATTAACGAATGTTTTTCTAAGCCTTGTCTAAATGGCGCTACGTGTTCTGATCTAATAGGCAATTACAGTTGTCAGTGTCCATTGGGGTTTGCTGGTAGAAACTGTGGCGTTGACATTGACGAGTGCGCTTCTGGGCCTTGTGAGAACAGAGCAACTTGTACTGACTTGGTAGCCAACTACAGTTGTCAGTGTGTTTTGGGTTTCACAGGAAGGAATTGCGACATCAATATAGACGAGTGTTCTCCAAATCCCTGCAAAAACAGCGGGACTTGTTCAGACTTGATCGCAAGCTATAGCTGTTCTTGCGTACCGGGTTACACGGGGAAAAACTGCGACACCGACATAGATGAGTGCGCGTTCGATCCATGCAGACACGGTGCCACGTGTGTGGACGGCCTGGCAAATTATACTTGTACTTGTGCCACTGGTTACGCGGGAAGAAACTGTGACGTGGACATTGACGAATGCGCTGTGGATCCCTGCAAGAATGGAGCCAAATGCACTGATCTTGTCGGAGATTTTTCTTGCAGTTGTTTGGCAGGTTATACGGGAAAAAGCTGTGAAATTAATATAGACGAGTGTAATTCCAGTCCTTGTATGCATGGCGCTACTTGCCATGACGGAATCAACAATTACACGTGTAGCTGTGTTCCCGGATTTACCGGAAGACGATGTGAAATTAACATAGATGATTGTTCACCAGTTCCTTGTCGAAACGATGGGATTTGCTCTGATGCCGTTAACAGCTATCATTGTGACTGCGAAGGGACTGGTTTCAACGGTTCACAATGTGAACTTGACATCGATGAATGCGCCTCAACTCCTTGCGTTCACGGCGCTTGTAACAATACCGTGGGTTCGTATTTCTGTGACTGCACGGGGTCTGGGTACAGCGGAAGTTATTGTGAAGTTGATGTGAATGAATGTATCACATTGTCGACGCCTTGTCTTAACGGCGGTACGTGTCGAAACAGCGAAGGTTCTTACCAGTGCGCGTGCGTGGCGGGTTATAATGGGAAAACTTGCGAAGTGAACATTGACGAATGCGCGAGTGACCCGTGCATTCATAATGGCCGATGCGTTGATCTCGTTAATGGTTTTTACTGCAGCTGTACTGGTACCGGCTTCAAAGGATTTCGCTGTGATATCAACGTAGATGAATGCGCAACTGGTGAACACGAATGTCAAAATGGCGGCGTGTGTGTAGACAACGATGGAGGCTATAGCTGCACATGCGCGCCTGACTACACAGGAGTGTTGTGCGAAGGCAGGTTACCGATTGTGTACGAACCCACGGCAAGTGCACGCAAGCAGAACAAGCAAATGGAACTCGGGTTGTCGATAGGATTTGTGCTGCTGGTGGCGTTGATAGCGACCGTGTTACTGTTCTTGTACCGTAAGAAACAAATGAGTAAGATGAGCGGCAGGTACTACCCGTCCGATGAAGAGTTCAAGGGTGGAGCTTATTCCATGACACAGCTGGAGAAAGACGAACGACTGATCTAGAGCTCTGAACTGAGCAACAGTCCTTCATACAACGCTAGAAACTAGCGAGCATGAAATACCGCACAGAAGTGAGACTTCTCAAGCTTAGCTCGACTTCTACTGACGTGTAGCTTGTACTTGCGGGCAGAGACGAAGTTAACTGACCATTTGATGGTTTGCTTCAGCTGAGAAAAAATGTGAATCACGCGGAGCCTTTCTCTACAGACACAATACATCTATGCGTTTTCTAATTTTATATTCCGCGCTTAAAACCAGGTAAATTGACGTGCGTACCAGGTTAAGATTCACATCAGAGGAAAAAGCGGATTGCCGAGAGACAAACGAGTAAATCACCGTTTATTTTTGTATTTATGTAAATAGTGTACATAATCCCCGCAGCGTATGTAGATTTTTGTACTCAATCACGAAACGTCGTCAGCTTTTGTAATATATTAGAGCAGACCGCTACTTCCGCGAAATTGTCGCGCTGCTCTGAATACGAATACTAGGAAATTCATTTTGTAATTAAAGTTTCTTTTTCAGCAACGTAAATGCTGTTATTTTTTTATGTTGATGTTTATTTTATCGCTTAAAAAACTCATTTTTTGCCTGCCGTATTTTTAAAGTGTGTTTTGTCGGTTATGTTTTTTGATGTTATTTTGATGCCAGAAGTTTTTGTAGGATTTTTTATTATAATATATTCAGGCTATATTGTGAAAATGTGTATCATATCAGAAAGAAAGATGCGTTAATAAACTCATGCGAATCGTTTACACTTGTCTGTTTTATTGGCACTTTCGTGCTTCTGTCTTAAGTCTTACACTGTAATTCTCCTCAGTGGCTACCATCACATTTGGAGCAGATGGGGAGGAGGCATAGCGCAGTGGTGGGAGCGTTCGCCTCCCACCAATGTGGCCCGGGTTCGATTCCGGCCCTGCGCCATATGTAGGTTGCTCAAAGGGTTTTTCTCCGGGTTCTCCGGTTCTCTTCCCTCCACAAAAACCAACAGCTCCAAATTCCAATTCAAGCAGGATAGAGGACCTGCATGAACACCAGCAAAGGCTAATGTGGCTTCATCTCTAAATATTGTAGTTTATTTACTTATGGCTATTACCCCCAGGGGGTCATAGTAACGAGGAAAAGTGAAGTAAGAGAACTTTACTTGGGCGCTGGTCAATTCCAGAAAAACAAAATGAACAAAACAAACTTGAACAAAATTTTCAGTTAATTTTGAGGTCAACTGTGCATTTCCTTATTTCCTTATTTCCTTACTGTACAAGATTTCGTCAATTCCGTGGAACATTAACTGCATGAATAGATGTTTGGTCAAAAGGGAACCTGCATTACAGTTGTGTACGAGGAGTTCACGGGTTCGAATCCCGTTCAAGCCCGATTATTATTTTCTTTTTTGAGGCTTTAATTTCCCGCCGCTTAAGTTGTTGATCATACATGTCTTTCAATCTTCCCCCGCAGTTCAAACGTGATCTTTCTTACATTGATTTACACACGTTGCTCTTTATAGTGGTCAAAGCGCTCATCTACACCTAGCTAGTCCAAGCATGCCACTTAAACTGAAAGAAACAAATAAATCAAATAAGCATAATAGGCTTAAAAATCCCAACTGGCGGGAGGCAGATATTTACAAGCATGACCGAGGAGTTGGTCTAGAGTCTACCGAGAAACAACTCCAGAACCCAAGACCCCCGGATTTCAAGTCAGGCGCCCAAACCACTAGGCCAGGCTGCCTCCTTTAGTAAACTATTGCCTGGTTGCAGTGCTGTCAAAATCAAACATACACCCGTCACTGTGGTTCCACTAGGCTGGTCTTCGGAGTCGGAGCAGTCCAGAAAAAAACAAGCAACGGAATCACAAACGTCAAAGAATACAACACAAAGAACAAGCGATCAAGAACAATGGCTGCGAACTCCCACTCCTCGATTATTTCTCCCCGTTCATTGTCTTCTTTAACTCTCCGGGTCAGAACACCAAGCCCGTCCATAACTCTGTTCTGCACTGTATTCAACGCGTTGCTCCGTTTGGGAACGATCGACACTTTTCTCCTTCGTATTCGCTTCTCTGAAGCTCCCGAAGGTCCGCTGGTGAGGTTAATAGCCGGCTCACTCTTTGATTTCATTGGTGATGATGCTGCGCCCAATGGCACCCGCTGATGTTGGCCTTGTATCCCGTTGACCCGCGGGACTGGATTTTTTGGGTGTATTTCGATGAGTGCAATTCGTTCCTCGGCAGTGTTGTTCTCATTTTGGACAATATAGCTCTGTGCAGCCATCAGATTGTTAGTCTCGTCGCAGTCGTAACACGCCTGCTCGGTTCGTTTGCCGCACCATTGGTTGATGCCTTTTCCCTTGGGTTTCCTAGTGATGACGAAAAACAGAAACGAGGCAATCCATTCGTTAATTATTATGCGCAATCGTTCGGGCATGCGCGTGGGACCAGCATAGTAATATCGCAGTACAATACACGTGGAGAGAATTGCGAAGCAGACCAGGATCATCAGAATCAGATAATAGTCTCCAAGCAAGGGTATGGCGTCCGAGGTGGAAGGCAGCGTGTTGGACGCGATGTTCAAAAATACCGTCATGGTCAGCAGCACTGTGATGTTTAACGTGATCCTTTCACCTGTGATCGGCGGAAGACAGAAGCCGACCAGAATGAAGGTGACGATAATGGTGGTAGGGACGATAAGGTTGAAGATGTAGTAAAGAACCTTCCTCTTCATGTGGATTGTAAAGGTGATGTCGGCGTACGGATCAGGACAGCACACGTAGTAGAGCTTGTTCTCCGTCACAGGAACATCTATCACCTCCCATTCACCGTTCTTAATGTAAGACGACATGTCGGCTTTCGTCTGGCTCGTGGTCATGTCCAGGAACTTTGTACTGTAGGTCCAAGATCTGAGAGAGTAAAATTCTTGATAAAGCAAAGTACAGTAAAACGCGAGAGTGCATTTCTCAATCTGGACATTTTCAAAGAATTGTGAGATCGCAATTGTAGTGATCAGATCCCCTTTAGGACTTGGTATAAATGTTGCGTGGTTAATTGTCAAAACTGATTTCCGTATAAGAGTTAGAAGGTCGCGCGCGTTTTGTCTTGAACGAAGCATGTTTGTCACAGACACATAAGCAAAAAGAGGGGGAGGGGAGGGAAGGGGCAGAGGGTCCCTGGGCCATTTCCTCGATCCATGATCGCTGTTTGTCATCAGTGTGTTTCAGAACATAGTATATGAAAGTCACTCAATGCAATGCAGTTTGAGAGCGAACTGGAGAAAACAGAGGGGCTATTTATAATCCAATAAGACGAGCGCATTCAAAACAAGTGCACTATGATAATGTTTCAACACGGATGTGCTTACCCGAATTTCAAGTAACAGAACTGCTCGTCATAAGGAAAGAAGCGGATGTTCTGTTTACATGATGAGGTGAACTGCGTAGCAGCAAACCACGTGATCGTACCGTTGCTGCGAATCACCACCTTGGTCTTGTACTTTTCCAAACCACCAGCAAAACCTTTAGCAGCACTGAAATATACAAGAAAAAAAACTATCAGTAAATAAATTAATGATACCGAGATTATTTGTTGAGGACTATGACAGATACACTTTCTAAATAGAACATTTATTGTTGGGTTTTGATTCAGATAGAAACAGTTAGCAGTGTCTGGCCAGTGTCTAAGCTTTCAGTGGTGACAAAAGCTTACTTGTTATAGAGAATTATGACTGGCAGCCACACTAAATATGGTTCTACGTTGATTTGGCTGATTCCTTCGTAATGGTCTGGGTCCCACTGCAGAAAAGGGTCTTTCCATTTCTGTAAAAGAAGGCGAAAACAAAAGTGACACTTTCGCTCTTGTTGGTACAAACGGAAGCATATCACCTCGTTCGAGGTGATATGCTTCTGGTACAATAATATTGATATTAGTTTACTACTAAGATATTAACAGTCTTCTCCAATCTGATGGCAAATTATATTCCACCAACCTGTGTTGTCCAGACATTAACTTTCAGTATCTCTGCTTTCTCGTCCTATGAGAACCACAAAATTTAATTGCATCAATTAACGGTCATATCGCCGAGGGATAACCCGAAAACACTCGGACCCCCACTATGGACCGGGTCCGTGAACTATCCATGGACCGGTCAATGGACCACCCCTACGGACCCCTCTACGGACCATCCCCCAAAATAGAATAAAAATAAGAAAAAAATATTTCACTGATGGGCTGTCTAATAGATAACTCATATCGGCGAAATTTTGCGTGTTACACTGTGCAAATGAAATAATTAACACGCCCCCCCCCCCCCCCCATAAAAAAAATGCCTTAAAGCGTAAGGAGCGTAAGGAGATGCCGATGGCAAAAAGAAGAAAAGTTTTTAACTTTCATTCGTGGCTCAATCTGGCTATGGGAGGTGTGTTTTTAGGTTGTTTAACCTTATTTGTATCTGTAATTCCGCTGAGCAAATTATGAAGCCTGGAACGAGTTTACGAATCCACGCGAGCATGGGCTGAACAAAATAGCAGAGGGGAAAGAGCACAAATTTCGAGGCTTTCCAGAGGCTTCCCGGAGGCGTCCTGGAGGCTTCCCAGGCTTCAATATACTGTATGGCCACAGCAAAGGAAATGGCGATGTGTAATGATATAACTTGCGCCCGAGCCTGAACCCAAGAATGTTACATTTGCACACTGTAACGTTGGAAATTTTGCCGACACAAGTAATCTATTAGACAACCCATAAGTGAAATGTTTGTTTCTTATTTTTATTCTATTTTGGGGGGTGGTCCGTAGAGGGGTCCGTAGGAGTAGTCCGTAGACCGGTCCATAGGTAGTCTGCGGACCCGGCCCCTAGTGGGGATCCGCGGACCGGGGTCAGTGTTTTCGCGTTACCCATCGTCGAGACAGTAAGAAAGAACAAGAAAAATATATGACGATTTGTGGTACGCTCGTTCAGATAGCGCTGACAATCAAGATGTCGGTGCATCCTTGGAAATATTTGGCAGATCGGAAAACACTTACTGACCTTCCAATAAGGTTTGAAAACCTTTGGAAAACGTCATCTTTGAAAGTTTTCGGACGAAAAGTCTTGATGTCAACTCTTCGGTTTTTCTGCTAATGTGCAGGAATCATCGCAGTTGTTTAAACAAAAAGTCAGAATAAGTCAGTCAGTCAATCGTCAATCAAGCCTATTAAGTAAGTTTACTTAAAATATTTGTTTCCTTTAGTCTAAGTGGCATGCCTGAGAAACAGCTAGTGTAGTTAAGCGCATTGACCAGATTCAGCAACAACAAATTAAGAATCAGTCAGTCAGTCAATCCGTCCGTCCGTCCGTCAGTCAGTCAGTCAGTCAATCAGTCATTCACTGAGTCAGTCAGTCAGTCAGTCAGTCAGTCCACGGTCAGTCAGTCAGTAAGCATGTTTACTTATCTAACAAGGAAAAGTTGTAACTCACCACATCCACAATCTGAACGAGGCTCAGAGAAAACGATACTTTGACCACATCCTTCTCGTGAAGCGCTGGTCGAACTTCTTTGTTGTAACTTTCACTGTAAATCAAATCTTGGAGAAGACGATGTTCTGCTGACTTTGCAATTTTATTATCTGGACCCTTCTCTCCCGGTTTAACTAAAACAAGGCAAAAGCGAAGCTTATCAACCGTAAATTAACAAAATAAAACAAAAGCTTAAGCTATCAAGAAAACTGTCATAAACTATGGCGAGAATCTGAGAGCACGAGAGACACTTAGAAAGCACGTGCACGAGCTGCCAGAGAGTGTTGTAAACGTTCAATAACCTTTCTTGAACCATAGCTTTTAAACGTGTTGATGTCTCAAAAATTGACTACCGCACTGAGTTGTGGGGTGAGTACGTAGTTTCATGCTCAATGCTATACCTCTTGGTGCAGGGGTGTAAGTGCTCGTTGGTTTTTCCGAAGGTTTTTCCGTGGGTTTCGAGTATGTTGAAGCAGTTGTAGAGTCGATGTTACTCGGAGGCAAGGTTTGTACCCCTGAAAGGTGAAATAATACTGCAGAATTATTATTATTATCATAGTAATTACCGTAGAAGCTCTCTAAATCTTCAGCTAAATATAAACATTGAGCTCTAATGAGAGAGAAGTCGTTTTTAAGTCCAGACAGTTACCACAAGGAAACAATAGTTTTGAGCGGTATAACTATGTATATGTTTTGGCCACCGTCTTTATTTTTATCTTTACTTTGTAGAGAGAGTAATTACATCAATGAAATGATATGTTAACAACGACAGAACGGAAATATTTCTCCCTCTCTCACTCTCTCTCTCTCTCTCTCTCTCTCTCTCTCTCTCTCTCTCTCTCTCTCTCTCTCTCTCTCTCTCTCTCTCTCAAAATTCAGGGTCCCCAAAAGAAAAGAGCCTTCTACTCCACCCCTTCAAGGAAAGGGAATTTTAACAAAGCTTTGAATTTTTTTTTCTGTGGCGAGAAATTCCCTTGAAATAACCATCAACCATCGCGTTTCTCGTTTCTCGCCCCCTACGAGTAAATACAAAGGCGCCTAGGAACGAGCCAGTTAAACCAATCATGTCATGATGAATGTTAAGCCAGGCATTACACTGACTTCCCTGCTAATTTAACACGTGTCAGACACATGTTAGCATTTTAAAACATTTGTCGAGCAGCAAATGTTAGCTTTGTAGACGTAATATAGTCTTAGTGTTTGTTTCAAACGCTAAATTCGCACGTAAGCTGTTTATACTCATTTGTCCACGTAAATAACCCCAGCAGATTTTACCCGGCGTTCTAACAAAACAGCCCCAGTGTTAAGAAATCTTGGGGAGACCAGATAGCCAAGAACTAGTAACTTTAAGAGTCCAAGCCTTGTTGGATGCCCTACCTGTCCAGTTAAGGCGCGCTGCAGCAGATTCAGCATGTGGAGCCTTGAGCAGGTCACATGTAGTGACGCATTTCATCAAAAAACACCGATCGTCCAACAGATACACCAGATCTCCCTCGCCTTCCTTACAAGCAAGTTCAATGCATTCTCTCATGTTAGAGACCTCGCCTAGATATGAGAAATCTGACCGAATTCCCCCGGGTATAGTAACATTATATTGAATAGTTTCATGTTTGCATTGGCTAGGAGATCCTGAAATAGAAAACAGACAAAAAAATACAGACTCGTAAAGCATGCGCAATCAGGAATAACAAAACCAGCCAGGTGGGAGGACAAGTATCAGTGCGCGAGCGAACGCACGGGGAACGCGCGGTGTAGCAAATAAAAAACGCTGAAGAAACGCACTAGGAAATTACTCGACCTATCACGTACGCAGCCCCCTGCGTTGGGTTATTTTTATTTTAAAGTGAAAATCGAATATGATTGTTAAACTTCGCATGTCTGTCGTGCGCCGGGTAATTTTCAGAATCAAGTACCTCGTGTATCATTTTTATTATGCAAACTTGAAAGTAAAAACTCGAGCGACCGGTTGGGATGAAATAATTTGGAGATTCAATTTTACAATCTGATTATGCAATTTGATTTAGCTGCACTTCACACAGAACAAAAAATAATGATAAAAAAGTATTAAATATTCTCTCTCTGCTGGTTCAAAACTATTTTCTGTCGCAGGATTTTTTTTCCGTGTTATTGCAGGTACATTACATCTAGCTCAGTTCTATCTCCTCGATGTTTTGTTACTTCAACAATTTTTCCACGGATTATTTAAACTTTCTGTGACAACGCTGTCGTTTTAAAAGGGTAGATAAGTTAAATGTTCGCTCTGAAATACGTAATCGAGTTATTACAATATACGCCTAGAGCTGTTTAGATATGGAGAACCACAGTATTGTTATGTCTTCCGGCCAGGAACAAGAAGAGATTCAATGTATGTATTATCAACAAACTCTGTTAGATACGGGCAGACAGGATGAGATACATTTTACAGTTTTTTAAAGCGTTAACGACACCAAAGAATATTTTGCATTCAAGACTCACCCGAGGAACCGTGAGTTTGGCGCGTCGTCCAGAATACAATAATAAAGTTGAAAATCCATGAAGCAGCATGTTTGTCGTATCTCATTTTAATACTTGACAAACGTTTGATGCAGAACTTCTACAAGGGAAATAATCAAACATATATTGTACCTCCTTTTAAAACTGTAATTAACATCAAGGTAATTAAAAATGTTTAACTCTCTGGCAACAAACATGCATCTTTCTTCGGTAAATAAACCAGTATAAAACACAATGCCGATGGTATGGCATTTTGTTATTCCTTACGGGTTTTGCATGCGCAAAGACTTTATTTCAATTCAAGCTTATTCAGCGAGATTCAGTTGACTTGTCTGTTGAGAGACGCCACTACAGTAATGTTATAGATTTTCACTAGAGTTGTCAATGTTGCAATGCAGATAATACATGTTACAGCTGTAAAATTATTGACAAAAAACGGACTAAAACAACGAAACAAACAACGCTTCTGAGAGAATATTTAGAGCGGCAGCTAACAATGAATAAAAATATACCCTAGCTTGTGCTCGCAATAGTGTGAAAATTGATTAAACAAGTGCAATTTAAGATTTAGTTTAAAGCCTAAAACCAGAAACTCACCTGATGGTTTTCCTAAAATTCAAGTCATGTGGAAAATATTGATCATATTTTTGTTTAAGCGTAGTATAATCGAATATCTCATTAAAAAACTTTCTAGTTCTCATCAACCTACTTCATGGATGCTGGTTTCGGTTGTCGTAATATTGTTCAATAAAATATTTACATCGCAAACTTGCATAATAAGACAAGTTTAATACCTGCATCTCCTGCTGTGAGAAGAAAAATTCATTAAAAACAGCCGCTTGTATCTTAACAAGCAGAGCGTACGAGACAGGTTGTTAAATGAAACTTTAAGTAAAAGTAATTGGAAACGTCCATTAGGAAATGTAAAGTAAAATGTTTATATCTAATGAAACTGTTTTTCTAACAATCAGAATGCAACACAGACCGCAATGAACTGTTCTTGAGCGTGCTCTGATTGGTTAATATAATTGTTATATGTGCCATTAAAACACAGCCACTCAGAATACAGGAATTAAAGCTGTGGCAAACTCGACGGTATAACACCAAACCTTCTCAGCATGCGCTACGTGTATGTCGCCTTGATTGTGCTGGCCACTGTATTTTCTATGGTATGGTATCAAATAGTTGTGCGCTTTGTCGTGGTATACCATGGAACATGCCTCTTGTCATTGTATTTTCATGGCATACCCCTCGAAAGCGTTGCTCAACTAGTATATACGCTGCACTGCTATCGACCTCCCCATGAAAGTGCCGAGCGAACGTAAAACTGTTTGCCGGAATTTAAACTGAAGACACAATTTGCGCCAATTGCTTTCGTTTTTTTTTTTTTTTTTTCGCTTCAGGAATTAACATCGAGTAACATAATTGTTTCTTTTTTCCTATATTTATTTTGTGTCCCCAAATTAGTATGGGATTTTCCCAGGCTACAAGGCATTGACACTTTAACAAAGTTTCTATCTATCCATCTATAGAAGTGCTTTGGTGACGAAGATGAATTGAACAGGATTCGCACGTAGCCAATCAGCGTGCGCGCATTTTCTGTTTATTTACCAATGAAAACATTTGAACACCTTCATAGCATGTGAAGTGAAATTAAACCTGATATACTGAAAGCGTCACAGGCTTCCGGACCTTGAACGATACTTCATCGTTTGACATGTACTGGTTCGAGGAAAGAACATTAGAGCTTAGATAAGAAGTAGGTAAACCTCGTTCCTGGCTTGAACAATTAAACTCGACAAAGAGAGAATTAAAATAATATATGTTATTTCGACCGGTGTTTTATTCTTTTGAATTTTTTTTACAACTCGCTGACTGGTAATCTGAATATGCGGAATATATGTGGAGATTACAATCGAAAAAGGAATCTAAATAGCGCTAAAACAGGTCGTAAAAATGACAAATGGAGCTGAATCTATAGCAATTAGGAACACTCCTCGCTGTTGAATACGCGTGCAAACAAAAATAATAAAATGAAATGGTTTTTGCTCGTGATTAAGAGAGGTATTGAACACTGTCCTGCAAGCATCAGTGTTTACCGAGGTTAGCGGTTTGCCGTTGTGTGTATCTTTTGTGGTTTCGTCTCTGCTGAGCTGTAATTCGTTAAACAGATTCTATACCCAGGTTCTACCTGTTCTTGGAATAAACATAACAGATCTATTTGAGTGAAACCATAAGCCTTCGCCAACTTTTCAGAAAAGCTACTTAACATAAAACCACAGGATGAATTGCACGTTTTCAAAAGAACACACTGAAAATTCAAGCGATAGCTATGCAAATTTACGAGAATACTAAGCACGTTCTAGCAGGTGTTAGTCTGTATATCGCACACAACGTTCAGTTTATGAATTGTTTATCGTCACGACGCCACAGGACGCTGCTTTATATGTGGACAAGACAGCGAACTGGCATTCATTTTGACAACAATTTGTCGTTTTGAATGCGGGGGATTTCGGTTTGCCAGATTTTAATCTATACTACCTTTCGACATAAAGGTCGACATTGCTGAATGAGGTTACGTGTCGAGGAGCAGTTGACTGGTCGATATCTCAAAACTGGCGATATTTCAAAGGGACTTCAGGATTGTTTGATTTTAATAAGTACACACCTTGTTGCGGGAGTAAACCTGGAGAAGTTAATCTTAGTCGAACTAGACTCAGCATGGAGGAAGCTCAAATAAAGTCACAAGTTATTAAAGCTGACAGCTCGCTTACAACGACTCTATCAAGACTTGCAAACGTTCGAGTACAGGTTGAACTAATTCAAGAAGACACCAAAAGATTAAAGCAAGGATTCTCAGAAATGGCTAAACGGATAAATGTATTGACTGCAAGTTACCACGAAGAAAGGGACATAATTTTAAAACGACGCACGAAAGCATGAAACTGCAAGTTTGGTTGATAAACTTCTCACTGCCTACAGACGAGAGATTTGGCTTCTACCTGCAACTGACAGTCGCTATTTTTCATTACGACAGTTCCTTGAAGTATTCAGTATTTTTTCGGATTTGAAACTCTTTCATCATTATAGCATACATCAAACAATTAGCTACAGTACACATGGTGTCGAAAGCCTGCTGAGTAATAATTAAAAATATCGTCACTCAATGTTCAGAATGTGTAATTTTAATTTTCTGACCTTGAATTCACAATGCTGTTATAGCCCTTTGTTATTTACCCCACGTGCGTTCGGTGTGGGAGATACCAACTGCTCACAGAGTGTTTGTTATTACATTCACCCTTTTAGAAGTGCTCAGGGGAGCCTGAAGATTCTTACCAATAAGCAAATGAATCATAAATTTAAAAAAATAAACAAATAAATAAATAATCAAATAAATATAACGAATAAATATATACGACTAAGAATTTATAAGAAACGGTTCAAGGAAAGGTTAAATTACTTCCAATTATAAAGATGAAGAATTAACTAGAATTGGAGTAAAACTGAAGAGGTTTTTCTAAAAAATATATTAACGCTAGTCACGGTAGAAGATTAATCTGCTGAATTAGTTTTCAGTCGGCACAACTTTACCAGACATTTTTTGCCAAACACAGCTCCTGTTTCACTTGTAGTCATTTACCTTCTTATTTTGAACATGACACAATTAACTCATGTTGTTGTTAGAGAAAGGTGAAAGACTTTTTAAGGTATTGTTTTGTTTCCCTTATAGCCGCTGCCGTAGACTCGTAGCCATAACGCTGTATACCTATCGAGGTTCAAACAGAAGAAACTAACTGACTAAACTTAATTTTTGCTAAACGAAAAGGTGAAGTTGAATTTTCCTCTTGAATTTTGTAGGCTTGGTAAATACTGATTGCTCGGGTGATTGATATTGATTTTGTTCACGCCAGTCACAGAATATTGCATTTTAAAATTGTTTTTATAACAGCACCGGAGGCAGTCTTATTCCTTTTTTCTTTACTGCCACTTGGAGAAAGGAAAACAGCTGCGTGCGTTGAACTTCGTGTAACCGGGGTTGATCAGGAAGAGCGAAAGACATTGTCGCCTGGTATGAAGAGAATTAAAAATCATCTGTAAAACTGCAAAACAAAAACAATTATCAAAACGATGGATTTGGAGGCAATACCAGATTAACTCCTAAAACTTAATTCAATGGGGTCAAGGACTTTCCAAAGATGCTACTGACAGAGAGACACTTATTAAATTTATAGTCAGTACACTACATGATGTTACACCACGTACTTACGGTGCATCTATGAAGCTGCTGGAAGTCTGCATGTTCAGTTATGCAGTTTACAAACTTCCCTCGCTACCTCATAAACAAAACAATGTTCTGACGATTTTGCAGAGCTTTAGACTCGTAACAGATGAATAATCGCCATTTCCATGCAGCCAGGTTGTTTTCAATGTTTTGACAGTTTGTGGATGGGTCTGAGAAAATCCAAGCCCCGGCGCTCCGAGGGTTATGATGGTGTAACTTCGACTGATGAAGTGAGCAAGACTCTGCAAACAGTGGTAACCGAATACAACCCAATTCACCAGGATTCTGTCACTTGTATCGATGCATTTGCACCTGGAACTTGTGTTACAGGGAGTAAAGACTACGTAAGTATGTCATTTTCCTGGGAGGTTTGAATCCTATGTTAAAGTACTGACTGTATAAACGCTATATGGAAATCAGGAAGCTAAAGCCAAGGTGACCTTACCAGGGGGATATCAGTTTCGGAGGGCGTGATAAGCGGCACGTACCCCCCGGGGAACTCCCATATTAAAAGGACGGGGGTGCTCGTTGTACCCTTTAGGGGTTAAAAACGCTGGTTTACTACCACTTACGGTGTTTCGGCCTCAAACGATCCACAGTGGGGGCTTTCGCGGTACTTCTTAGGGTATTGAGCTGAAAAAAAAAAGACGGGATAATTTGTTGTTTTAGAATTGGTAACTCTTAGGTGTGAAAAAAATTTCAAGCAATGCCCACAAAACAGGCTCTTTGTACATCTTTGGGGTTCTTTTCCTGTGTTAAAGTACTGATCATCAGTGTATAAACGCTGCATGGAAATAGGCCCTTTGCAGGATCCGGTCACATGGTACAGAATAAATTATGCTGGGACGCAAGTTACACAGTGGGACTTCCAAAACAAGGGAACTCGTACCAGTCCAGCCCGACTTACCTTTGTTTTAGAAGTCCTACTGTGTAACTTGTGTCCTAGCATAATTTATTCCGTACCATGTGACTGGATCCTGCAAAGGGCCTATTTGGAAGCTAAAACCATGGTAACCTTACCAGAGGGATATCAGTTTCAGAGGGCATGATAAGCAGCACATTCCCCCGGGGGACTCCCATATTAAAAAGGGCGGGGAGCTCATCATACCTTTTAGGGGTTGAAAGAGCAATTTTGGTACCTCTTAGGGTGTTTTAGCCTCAAACAGTCTACAGCTGGAGCTTTTGTGTACCTTTTAGGGTGTTAAGCTGAAAAAAAATGTGTCAGGAGATAATGTGTTGTTTTAGAATTAGTACCTCTTAGCAGTGAAAAAAAATTTAAGCAGCATCCACAAAACAGGATCTTGGTACCTCTTAGGGGTTCTTTTCAAAATTTCCAGAGAGCACCTTTTTTAATATGGGAGTCCTCTCCAGGCATGTACCTTTATATAAGGTGAAACATGTTGCTCTGTAAAGGCCTGGAGAAGGTTCTGTTCCTCCACCTTTTTTTGTCCTACAGTATATCACTGTTGGGATGAAATATGACCTGATAGGATTCAAGGATTTCCTTTTTTGCCTCAGTGATAAAAGTCCCCATTTTTTTTTTTGCTAAAATTGGGCTTTTAAAGAATATAGTCCACTCAACTATCAAACTTTTATGGTTGGATGAATGACTGAAGAATAATTTACTGAGTTAAAAGACAAGTGTTAAGAGGGGGCTAAATGACTTATGAGGGGGCTAATAGACTTTAGGGTGGGGGCTAACAGGCTACGGGCTACTTGTCTTGGGGCTAAGTGAATGGTTTGCCTTTTTGTGGTCATGATAAATACTCAGCATATAAATAACGTTTTGCATGTACAGATACTCAAATAAGATGGACAATATACTATAATTCCAGATCAGCAGATTATTACTTAATGCATACAGTATTCTTGAAAAATCCTCATTGTTTGTACTATTTGTATTATTATTTTTTTTTTCATATGGCAGTCAGTGGTTTTGTTTGAGTGGAAGCAAGGTATCCCACATCATAAGTGGACTGGTCATACAAGAGATGTCACTAAAGTATGTATAGTTATAAATATGCTAGTGGAGTATGCTGTTTATAATACACAGGGTCATGGCAAATGATAAATTTGAGACACCCTGACTGGTATATTTTGAGTGAGTCTGAGACTTTCATAGCATTGTAAAAGAACTTGTGACTCTTGTGAGACCACTCATTCTGTCAAAGAAAAGTTGGTCATACGTTTATATATTTACCAGTGTCATTACTGCTTGTGCTGGTTGATACCCTCAGTGATCAGTTTTGTGAAATAAATGATTTGAATAGCTAAGGTTGTACTTGCAAACTATCTACAGTTGAAGCGTGGTTGAAACAAGATTGATGATAGCACGTGTATAATTATGGTAATTTATATTATCAATATTACATGTAGATTAGTTCAAGGAAGGACAATATTATTATTTTGCTCTCTTGTTTTCCACAGGTAAAACATGTAGGTGCCACAGTATATAGTTCTTCTAGAGATAAAACAATAAAAGCATGGCATCAAGAGAAAAATGATCCTCTCTTGACCTTTGAAGGCCACAGGCTGGTGGTAACTGCTATAGATCTAAATGATGGTAAGACATCAATTTAGCTATTTGCTTGAATGTCTGTGTTTGTGTGTTTGGGGAAGACATGCTCACTAACCTTAATAGTCAATTTGCCAAGCTCATAACAGGCTCATATTTTTATGCTGTGAGTGTTCATGCTAAAAGTCAGATATAGATTTTTAATCATAATGCATTTATTATATGGCCAGCTCCGTGAGCGAGCAAGATGAATCAAATCCTGTACTGTGATTGGCTACCCGAGCGGGCAAGATGGAGCTATCTTGCCTGCTCGGGACTACCCGCCGTGTCCCGCAAGAAAAATTTCCCCGAAAGCCATATAATAAATCCTTTGTGACCAAGCTTGTTCGGTCAAGATGGCTGGATATTGGCCTCTTTCTTTTTTTGTGAGTTTATGGACCTCGACTCTGTCTCTGGCCATAAACATGCAAAAAAAGAACTTGGCCAATATCCAGCCATCTTGACCTCACACTTGGTCAATAACCCATAAAGATTCTGTCTTGATTAAAACAAGTCCAGTTATGATACTAATCATGACAGACAAATGAATATACATGCAGCATACTTAAAGTACATAAGACTTATCATGAGCTAAGGTGAGAGATTTCTTACTCTCATGCATTATTTTTGCCACCCAATGTTTTTCTAACATACCTCACTAGACTCTATTGAAATAAATTAATTGTTACTTATCTTCTATGGCAAGACGATCTCAGCAAGAGCTTGTTAGAGCTTTGTGAAGGAGATCATCTTAAGCTCAGTACTTTGTGAGGAAGGCTAGAGTTATCATTAACAGTAATCAAAATGTCATGGTTGCCATCATTCAGATATATGCATGTAGCAGAATAGAGCCACAAATATTGCATAATTTAATGTCCACAACTATTACAAGTTGCAAACAGTCTACTAAGTATTGTGCTGATTTTTAATACATCATGATTATAATTTTACCTCTCTTTTGAAAGTACACTTAGAACAAAGGTTAGGAAACTGTGTATGGCCATCTTGGTAGAGCATTTCTAAATTCCCTCTTGCCCCTGTTTTGAAGCAAGTCAGGTGCCAACACTTTGATGTGAAAAGATAAATTTGATTATAGGAAAGTCAAGTGGTGATTTAATTTGTATACTAGGATTTAAAACCTGACAATAACAAAAATTAAAACAAAACAAAAAAGTTTTAATACCATCCTATGCTTATGACCTTAATTTGTAGATGGAACATTATTATTCTCTGGGTCAAGAGATAACTGTGTGAGGCTTTGGGACACCACTAGAAAAACAAGTGTCAGTGAAAAGGAAGTGTCTAGAAATCTGGTGAGAATTGTTTTGTTCTTTAGGCATATTCATGAAAGTTAGCTCTTGACAAGGAACTGCTTTGGGAGGTACTAACATTTTTTTCAAGGGGTGGGGGGGGGGGGTCTCAGAAGGTGGGTTTAAATTAAGATAACCTTCATGAGGTATGCTTTGATTTGTTTTGTGGTCTAATGGTTATAATTATAGGTAAGTTGTGTGAAATGGATTCCTGGAACTCAGACTCAAGTTGCTCAAACTGGGGAAGACAAAATGCTAAGGTACATAGTACAGTGACAGTATGTTTATTATTGTATTTGACACTGACCAGGCCAATTGGAAAAGGGCATGACCATCTGACTGGTTCTTGATTGTCCTGGTTTTTCTATTTTTTCTTCCCGTACCCTTCTCAATTTATGTGTAACCACACAAACTCTTCTTTAAGATGCAGCAGCAGGTTTTGGCTTGGTTACAGTAGTGATCAGAGCAAGAAAGATGAGATGAGATTGAGATGACTATATTATTGACTTATCTGCATGTTTTGGTAGACACTGTAAATGTTTTTGCCTTTTACTCTAGAGTGTGGGATACAAGGAACATGCAGCCTGTATTTACGTTTCCTGCTCAGCAATACTTTCAGGTATTTTATCTCTTAGGAGAATAAGTTAACTGCTGGTATCTGCCCAATGAATGAGATAATTTAATTTACGACTCAATGTCCATAGGTTTGGCTTTGGCTATTATAAATGATATTTGAACTTTAACTCTTGTTTTGATTTTATAAATCAGTGCATCCACAAAGCAACATGAAAGATACTGCTTTAGGTGACCAAAAATTGCATAAAGGGGAATTTCATACAGAAAAAAAACACTTTTTAATAACAGCATACTCCATACATTTAAGGGAATAAGGCATCTGTATACCGATTACTTTAAATTAAGATGTGTACTTGCAATCCAAATTCCCATGTTATTTCTTTATCTACATTTCGTTATGGCTTTCTGGTATTATTATCATGACTTTAACTAGTAACTGTCATCTTTTGCATGCATTGTAGACCTTGATGTTAGCCAGTATCTCCTGTCATTGTGGGCAGGCACTAACTATGTATCTGGAGTCCCTAGCATGCTCTGCAGGACTTTGATACAGTTTTTGTTTCTTTGTTTTCCTGTTATTTTTTTTCCCATTGATTTAAACCAGCATTTTGGAGGTTTCACCAATAAGGGAAGGATGGATTTGACAGCAATTACCTAACATTGCACACCCCGCCCAATTTTCAAGGTACATTTAGTTAACCCTTAGTAATTGGTGCCTATTGCTTTTATTTTGAAGACATATTGTGATTGCTCAAGAGATGGACGATTTATTTTGACATGTAGCAATGGATTCAATGGAAAAGGCTGTGAATCCACTGTGAGTTACATTTCTGTTTTATGCTGTTATTGATGAAACACTATTTAAGTCTCACACAGGTGCATGCCCTACATTGAACTGAACCTCTCACAAGTGGACACTCTCAGGACCAGAAAAAGTGTCCACTTAAGAGAGGTGTCTGCTTATGGGAGTTGTCTGTTAGCCAAGGTTCGACTGTATGTTTAAACCATATAAAAATTTAGGAAACAAGTGGGAGCTTTTTTCTGCACTAAGTTGGAGTTGCAGCCGGCCTCCAGTTCAGGCAGTCTGCATTCAGGCCCTGGCCGGGGTTATTGCATTGTGTTCTTGGGCAAGAAACTTAACTCTCACGGTGCTCTCTCAAACATGCACACCCAGATGTGTAAATGGAGCTGGAAATTGAATGAAGTAAAGGGACTAACATCCCATCTAGGTGAGGACTAGAACTAGTCAGTTAGACCTAGTTATTTGGTGCTACTAAAACCAGAGATAAATGAAAGTGCCATCCTGTTTGGCCAGTAGGTTTGAATACAGACTTGACCATTCTTACTGTCAACTATAAACATAGGCACGCAAGGCGTGCAAGAGTTATTTTTTTGTGAACTATAAGTCTCGGAGATAGGAGCATTCATGGAACTGTTTACAGTACTGATTTGGTTGATTTGACAAGGTTTTTTGGTTGCGATGTACAGCAAGAAAGAAACTGGGAGTTTATGATGTACATACGATGTTACATCGGTAATGGTAAGATAACTAAATAGTAAGCCATAAAATGTTTGACTGAACAAACTACAGTAATCTGACACGTCTCCAGATTAATGTAGATACCATCTTATTTTCTAACAGGCAATTTTATTCTTTCTTTGATACAACCCACACTGTGATTGGTCTGACACGCGCACATGCATAACTCCCTCACTCACCGATCACGTAGCCCTTCCCCCGGGGGGGGGACTCCCTTGTATGGGCTATATAGGTCTGTGCGGCCCCGAAGGGCATGGTTTTCCAGCCGTTTTGGTCATAAATAGGGTATCGATTTTAGCTAATTTTGGTCATTTTGGTCATAAATAGGGTACGGTTTTTTGCACTCTAGCCTTGATATGGGTATGCTTTAAGGTGGTATGGTACCCCAAAATATGGCGATGTTCATGAAAAATTCAATTTCTTGGAAATACAAGACTTAAGACCCTTGAGGACTTGTCAAAAACATTTTGAAACGATCTTGCCGAATTTCCTTCCAGATGTGTGAAATTTAAGGAAAGTACACAGTGGTATAAGTTTTTTCACGTGGCAACGGCCATAGCAACGACTGTTTACCATAAGAACGTGACCAAAAATATAGATTATTTTTAACTAATATGAACGAAACTATTTAGAAAAAACTTTTAAGACATGCACAACTCGATTGGTATAATTATTTGTGAAGAGCTTTGCCTCAAATTGCCATCACAGGCTCATTCATTTCCCTTATGACAAGGAATATTTCCCACAACTGCGGTAACTTTTTACAAAATAGAACAACCATTGCACCCCCTCCCCCGAGATCCAATCTGCACCCCCCCCCCACTATTTGTGGTTCGTTAAATGCTTAATACTTCGTGTAAGAAACTTAAAGTGCATTTTTCTCAAAAGTTTACCTTTGTACCGACTGACTTCGCGCCAACATTTCTACTTTGCAAGGTTTTTAAGTAGAATTTCTGAAACTTGGGTTCATCAAAGACCAATAGTGTCGTGATGATATAAACCAAAAAAATCGTAACATTTTAAGGTCTGTCACGTGACATGAGATGATTTGTCCACTGGTAAAAAATAAGGTTATTTCCAAATAAAGCTGTAAAAAGCACTGAAAATAAGAGTTAACTGTCAAAACTTAGGTTCATATCACAGAACAAAACAGAAACTTACATGATATGCTTATTTGACAGTCAATTCTTGTTTTGTAAAAGAGCAGGAAGTGTTGGCGTCAATACTATAAAACACTACTTCAAAAGGCTGTGGCTGGTTTCCATAGCAGTCATTTTGAGTAAAACTCTAGAAATTTAATTTCTCTTCTTGAGTGCAATAGCACACAATTGATCTTTCTTTACCACATTTAAACAAACTTTTTGGTCCATATTGAGGGTACCATACCACCTTAAGAAGAAGCCACTTTTTCATCATTATCGAAAAGAAAATCAACAAAAGCCCTTCACAAATTTATATGTTTACGGTAATTTAACATTGGTTTGAACTAGGGAGCTAATTATAACGCAGGTCTGAAACAGGGTTTTGATTTGAGGGTCAGGTCGTAAATAGGGTTTCGAATTTTTGGTCAGGTCATAAATAGGGTAAGGAATATCGCAGATTTTGGTCATAAATAGGGTTAAGGGTTTTGGGAAGCGGGCCGCACACCCCCAACCAATTTTTCTGGGAGTACCCCCTCGGGAGCCCTTCCAGCCACCAAGAGGAATTTTTGCTCAAAAATACTCAAGTTAAGAGAACTTTTCGCATTTTATACGAGTAGTAAGTTTACCCTTTTTACGCGACACAACGCAACAACACTACTACCGAAAATTTAAAGAAAGAGAAAAAAACCTCTCTTATACGTCGAAAGTCTGATTTAATTAAATTGCACTTTAACTTGGTGCCACACAGTCTTCAAAGAACTTTTGAACAGTTTTTATACTTTTTACCTTTAAAAATATCGGACTGAAAAGAATGTCATAAAATGCCCATCAAATAAAAATATTAAACTGCTACTGCAGAGACGTAAAAACACTCTAGAAAGGAAAGCTTCTTTTTTGTCTAATATCCTGGGAACAATAGCCGATAACTTGTAAGCTCTAATTGAATTTACTCCCATATGAAAAACAAAAGTGTCGAGTTACCATTTGTAACTAAAAATAGCAAACATCTCGTGGGAACAAGTCGCGACGATTCGTCAGCTCTAATTGAATTTACTACCTTGTGAAAAACAAGAGTGTCAAATTACCCATTGTAACTAAAAAATAAAAATATCTCGTTATATTTGCATGCAATAAGAACAAAACAATCGTTACCTGCACTTACTATTGTAAACGTTAGAACTGCTTCAAATCTAAATAGTCTCGTCTCCTCTAAAACATGTCCTAAGAACTAGAACCGACGATTCGTGACCTCTAATTGAATTAACTCCTTGTGAAAAACAAAAGTATCAAGTTACCCTTTGTAATTAAAAATAAAAATATCTCGTGCCATTTGCCTACTACTCACGAACTGCTTCAAAGCTCAAGACTCATCTCGTTCATAACTAGCCACCATTACACTGAAAATTATACACTCTCAAACAACCCAATGTACGTATGTAACTGTCACACTCCCCTCCAAACCGGACTAAAAATCACAAACCAGCAACATACACGTCACTGTTTATTTTTCAATTACCAAAGTCCTTGTGTTTATACATACCTTGTGTTTCTCACGTACCATTTACCTTTACAACAAGAAATTTGATTGGCTGTTCATAGTAGATCCAATCTGATTGGTGTGACATACATACATCTCTCACTCACTCACTCACTCACTCACTCACTCACCCATTGACCCGTCCATAACATACCCGACGCGCCGACTAAGAGGTATTTTTTTTACAAAAAAATAACTCAATAATTAAGAGCAAATCTGTTTGATTGACAGCTTTGGGATGTGAGAGCACAGCAAATGATCTGTCGGTACATTGGCCACTACCAAACTACATCTGCTTGCATTTTTCTTCCTCGTTTGGAACATGTTTGGTCTAAAGATCTGTAAGTGGTATATTAAAAACAGTTTATTTTCAAAGCTAATATATAGATTTAGGCCAGCCTAAAAGCGTAGTTCCTGGGCCAGGTTGTTCAAAGCCCTATGAAGCTAACCCAGAAAAACCTAGAATTTTGATTTGAGTTTTGTAACTTTGCAGTGAGGTTTTCTGTATATTGTCTGGCCTTCTGTTTTGAGTTTTAATAATCACCCTATACACAAAACAAAACAGCAAAAAACATTTGTATGGAAGAAAAAGTTACAATTTAACTTTTAATCCTGGGTTAGCGTTAATCGCCTTCCGAGCAATCCTGCCCTGTTTCCAACAAGCAACCTAATATGAGCCTGCGATCCAATCGATAATCAGCACTTGGTC
Source organism: Orbicella faveolata (assembly GCF_042242905.1). Classification (NCBI taxonomy): domain Eukaryota; kingdom Metazoa; phylum Cnidaria; class Anthozoa; order Scleractinia; family Merulinidae; genus Orbicella; species Orbicella faveolata. The sequence goes on from NW_028301565.1 coordinate 11,289,254, forward strand.
AGCGGTCAACTTCAAAAAACACGTGATCTCAAGGAGTTGTAAACTTGAGCCCACAATATGGTCACGTGATACTGGTCAGCAGATACCTTGTTTTGACAGGTGTCAATTGATCATAACATGGATGTCCGATATTAAGGAAGTACAAGGTAAACCAAGGCTGCATGTCTGTCAACCTATTATTTGGAGTATGGCCGCCATGTTGGGCAACTCCATCGCCGTCGTCGCCGTCGTGCGTACGCACCCACAAGCAATACCACTAGCCATGATGACCATGAGAAAATCAACTCAAGGGTTTCTTTTTCTTTCCTATATGAGTATGGGGCTCCGCTTGGCAGCCCTTTGGGCTGCCGGAGCTCTGCTGTAAACAGTATTGCTGGGTAATGTTTTACTGAACAGGACAGCAAGGAACTCTCAAATAAACATAATGCAAATTCCTAGGAAGATTAGAAATTTCTGTTGGAAAAGTTGAGAAATATGTTAGCATGATGTCATGCACCTGCATAGCCAATCAATCATGCAGCTGTTTACAAAGTGAACTGATGTTATAATATAGTATTCAAAAATGGCATTTGAATGTTTTAAATTTCTTCTATTGCTTCTGTTTATCAGAATTGCTACAGCCTCGCATGATTCAACCGTGAAAATCTGGGAAAGAGAAGGAACAGGTACCTTGAGAAGACTAGTAATATGTTCAACATTTCCCGTACAACTTGTTGCACTACATTGTTGAATTGCAATTTGTAGAGCACTATTACATGTATTAGCAACTGTTTTTGTAAGTTGCAGCAATTTGTTGCACAGAGAAAATATAAGTCCAACTCCTGTATTGGACTCCTGTGAAGGCATAACATATTTGCCACAATGTCAGGCCCTCTGGTAATGTTCTCCTGGTTTTTCAATTCTCATGCTTTGGCAATATACCAAGCTTGTAAATTTAACTGAGCTAAGACTGAATTTTTCATGTAATTGAGTAGATGTCAAACACATTTACCATATGAGTGAATGAGTACCCCTAGCTCCGACCATCATCTTTTTTTAATTTGACCCAATTTTATCATGAGTGCTTTGTGAGTATTTGCTTCTTGTTATACAGAAATCTCCAACACCATTGTTGGAAAACACACCCTCTGATTGGTCCAACACTCTTTTTCTGATCCAAGAATATGTCTCTCATCTAAGCTTAACTGTAAACTTGAATAAAAGTTTGAATCAGTTCAGTGTGCAATGTAAACCTTCAGCCTAAGACTGCCAGAGAGTTCTAATAAACTACAACTACTAAACTAATATTACTACTAATATATGTAAGATGAATTCTTAAGTGAGGGTACAAAAGACTTTCAATTATTTTCAGAATGTATTACCACTCTTGATTGTGCTGGAGCTGGTCCATTGACTGATCTCTGTGTGTGGGATGATGGAAGGTTTGTTTTCGTCATGTCAAACAATCTCTTTATTATAACGTTTTATGTATTGTACATCCAGTTTCCACTCAGCATCTTGTAAGGAATTGGGCAGGTTTTCTTTTATAACTTTGTTTTGTACATGTATTTGACTCTTTGTTCCATAAATCTGGATTCAACTTACGTTACTGAGTTTCTAACCACAACTAGCAGAGTCGTTGAAATTCTTACTGAAGTTCCAGTTAATCCTGAGAGTACAGAAATGGCTTGATAGTGCCAAGAGTGCCGATTAAAATAAGCAATTAAAATTGTCATTTTTTTAAACATGTACCGAAAAGCGAACAAACAAAAAGTGTTCTGTAACCCTGCAGTTATTTCTTAAAGTTGTTCCTGTTTTCTCTAATCATTTGCACTTTTTCTATCATCTAGTATATGCATTTCCACAACAAATATGGGCGTGTTCCAGTGCGTATTGGACTCCTGTGAAGCCAAACCACAGCTCAGGAAGAAATGTCAATTTTAGCTGTTTTGCACAATGGTGTAACATATAACATATTAGACAAAAAGTAGAAGTTTTAATTCACCCCCAAAGATAGGAATTTAAAATTTCCATCAGGTGAAAATGTTTAAATTGTCATTTATGTATGTAAGTTTATTTATGCGTCAGGGTTGAACCCTGAGTATGGCAACACAATTTGCTTTTGCTAACTTATTTACTTATTATTTAGATATTGAACATTCTCAGTCATAAACATTTTATTTTGATTTTGTTCATTTTTTTTAAGAATTTTCTATTTACATGTAAAACTATTAAAATCAATGTAATAGTTACATACAAATCACAATTTCTTTGCTTCTTGAAGCTCTTTCACTACCCAAGCTACTGAAGTGGGCCGCCTTCCTATCATAAACCATTTTTGTAGTCACTGCACGTCTGATCAACAAGTAATGTTCTTCATGCAGATTCATGAATGATATATTGTTGGTTCTAATTGCCATTCGTTACCAGCGTAAATTCCCAGTGTTGTGTAAATATTGGGCTTGTAGCGTAATGTAAATGTCACTCCCAAAGTCCTGAGACTTCTCTCGACAGCCCACACTTGCTCTTTCTTTGTGAAATCTTCATTGTAGATGAGAATAGTATACTCCATCAATTGGTTGTCACTCGTAAACACATTGGCAGCACTTCCCAGGGTGCCACTCACCACTGCTTTGGCAACACTGGTCCAAATTTCATCAATGTTAGTGCTGTAATACAGAGGAAATATTATTGCATCAGATTCCAGGCCGTTTTTCTTAGTTTTTCAAGATTTCAGATCTAAATTACTTAAATTGATGGTGTAAAAATACCATATCAAGAGCAGTCCCTCTTTCTCCTTGGTCCGTCACAGTGAGAGAAAACTTGAATGGTAAAATGGTTGTGCATGACTGAGAAAATTACATATTCACGCATGTTAATATTTTCAACTGCAGTGCAAATTTATGTTTATTTATCTTTTAAAAAATATAAATTGGTCGGCTCTCAGCTAATCACAGTAATATGACTTTCTCAATCATTAATAAAGGTATAAACTTTAAAAATTGGAATTAATTTTAAAATGAATTGGTTTCTTGTGGAGAATGAGCCTGTTTACACTACTCCTGAGACTACGTACGTAAAAACTTGGGTTAGACTGTCACAAAGTCGTTTATTTTTCTGGTTTTACAAAACCTCACGCTCTCCTCCTGGTACTGTACTAATAGCACATTGCGTGAGCATCGCGTTGTGTCACGCAACACACTCCGCAGGGGATACGTGCATGAATGTCGATTGAGAAAGATGGGTTGAATATCGGTAAACGAAATTAACCAAAGTGAAACCAACTAAAGACGTCGAGCGCACTCCACTAATCTTTGATTACCGCTAGTTACCGGTATATGTAAATTTAGATCTGGAATTTTTTCGAAAATTCCGGGCTTCCGGTCAAATTGGTATTCGGCCTCCAAAGGAGCGAAGCGCTGATCAGAAAGAACCGCTTGTTTCCAAACAAAAATATTATACTTTTCTTCCTACCTTGGGCAATTGAATAACCACTTCCCTGACTTGTAAGAATGTTTCTTTGCTAAATGTTTCACATCGTCGTTGGTAATCTTCCCACGTTTCTTTGTCTTTAATTTTTCCCACCTTTCAAGAAGTATCTGTTTCTGAGGTTCGGGAATCGACAATGGGAATTCAAACACGGTTGGTCGTCGTTGAGGATCACCTGCGAAAACCGCCATATTTACAAGCTTCATAGAGGAAGGTCGGTTTTTTTCAAGAAAGTCGCTGAGGGGACTACTTCCATCGAAAATTATCCAGCTCTCCATTTCGTGACCTGCCATGTTCTTTCTCGTCCCCAGTCTGCTGGCTGGGGGAAGGATTCTGGAATAAATCGGATATAAATTTGCCCGTAAGTGGAACCTTTTTAGAAATGATTATTTGTTAGATAAATCGAAGTCATAATGGTCCCTGATTAATTCTGACTCATTGGTTTGTTGTGTGCCCCTGTCAGTTAATTGCAGCTGGACTTCCCTCTAGTCTTGTCACTGAACTCTCCGATCCCTTCCTTGCCCAGGGCTCAAAATAGTTCAGGGACTGGACTTAGGTGACTCGGAATACCGCGAAGATTAGCCAAAGACAGGTAAGACACAGCAAGTGGAATCGTGCGCTGGATGATTTGTATTTGTTCAATGAAGGACGGGGCAGCTCACGGCGTACCGAAGGCCAGCCAACTGAGCAAAACTGTTAACGTGGGAAGGACGTCCTACCCTCCCGAGTGTTACTAAATGGAATAACGGAGTAACGAGAAAAACATTTAAAGGGTTAAAAATAATTTGTATTCAGCCTCGCTCGTCTTGCTTGCCTCTTTTGACAGATTACATGACACATGTGGACTCATGCCTTTTGACATTTTGTGACCTACGACGGAACCACCGTAAGAAGGCAGGTTAGTAAAAAGTTTTACAGAGTTCACCGGAAGTAAGCCTGTCTTTTAGCCCGAGCGCGCATTTTCGTTTGATCGCTGGCTCAGAAGTCTCACAGAATGCAAGTCAAAAAACATTTTGGGTTTTTTGTTTGAAAGTATTCTAAGACATTTAATTACAAAAGGCAAAAATTAACGTTTTGCATTTTTCTCCTACTTTCCACCCTTTCTCCTCGCGCCCACTATTTTCCCGGGCTCCCACCCCCTTGTCCCAGAACATGACTAAGTATCTAAATGACTGTATTTTGTATACTTCAGTGGTGGAGATAATTTTGTAGTGAAGGCTAATAGACATCTGGATAGTTCCTCTAATTCTCCCTGTTTGATTATACTAAGAAACAAATCTCTGTAGAAGAGAAGACAAAAGTAATTACTAGACGGGAAATACCAAAATGTATTGATCGAGGGTGGGGGTGGGGGTGGTACTTCCAGAAAAGTTGGGTAGGGTGTGCGGCCCACTTCTCAACACCCTTTCCCTATTTATGACCAAAATCTGCGTTTTTTGTTACCCTATTTATGACCTGACCAAAAATTCGATAGCCTATTTACGACTGTTCCGGCTGACACAGTTGCCCTAAACATAAGTTATGAAGAGCTTTTATTGAAGGGCATTTATTGACGGTCTTCAGGAAACATACCCAATTCAAGACTGGGGTGCTAAAACCATTCCCCACTTATAACCAAAATGGCCAAAATCGATACCCTATTTGTGACCAAAACGGCTGAAAAACCCTACCCTTTAGGGCCCCACATACCTATAAAGCCCATATAAAGGAGTACCCCCGTGGTACAGTGTATAGATAATCTGTTCAGTCTTTTTTGATATTAATAACTATTGAACTATTGGTTTCCATGTATTAATTAATTAATGGAAATAAAATGGGCCTGATGAATTGAACTTTTGGTTTCAGTCTCTGGATTCAATGTAGTCGTAGTCATATGGACTTTATGCTTTTAGCAGTACAGAAACAAGTAGAAAGGAGCGCTATACCATTATTCTTGGAAATCTGTATTCTCGGCTATGCAGGGATACAAGTAGGGCGTGGCTTGAATGGTTTTACTCAAGTCTTTCCGCGTTTAGGAATTCCTGGCCTTGCTAAACTGATCGTGACGCATTCCTTTCTGTTCCCCTTCGTTTCCAGGTCGTTTCGCCGAGCTTTCCTTTGTGCGGTCCACTTTGCGCAACGGTGCATGTTCATCGATGGGTTCCCGATCCCCGTGAATTCGCAGTGGGTGCCCTTCCCCCACCCCTAACACACAAACTCAGACTTCGAGTTTCTGATCTGTAACGTAGAGTTCTGATAATAAAATCTCAGCTGATATGATGGGTGTCAAGACCAGGTCGACCTCCAACATGGATAATGATTGATGGGTGTCTGTCAGCTCTAGCGGGAAACTGAAGTGGATGGAAGAGGAATGCCAAAGCCTTATGGCATGTAGAGATATAGGTATTCCGAGGTATGATGGGTTTTGTGGTGATCCCCGCCGCAAGAGCGAGAAAAAATCCGAGTATATTTTTATGCGAAGCATAGCATTTTCAATACTGTTGAATTGCAACAGATTTAGAAACTAGACCTACTTTCATCCAGTGATTCAAGTGAAGTAAACAAATCGGGCCGAAAATTCGTTATATCTTGACTTGTTTGACTGAACCAACAAATAGGGCGGACAAATCGCAGCGTATAAATTTGCCATGATTTTATACTGAAAAGGGTGGACAAGTAGGCGTAACCCACAGAAAATCTGCTTGAAAAAGAGACGATCCGCGCGAAAAAACAGCCAATCAGCACTTGGATCTATCCCACGTGGGAAGCAACTGTCACTGTCACTGTAAAAACATCCGCTAGGAAAAAGAGCCAACCAGGAATTCAAACTAACTCATGTCGGATAACATCAATGTTCGCGTAAAATCCTTGCCAACAAAGGAAAAAAATAACCTAACACAGCATTCCCTTGCGAATCACAAAAAAACTTAGTTCTGATTTAGCAAAATTAATAAGAGTGAAAGAGATTTTTTGCAGCTGTTTAGTGATGGGAAGCCCTAGAAAAGCAAAGAGCCACCGCCAATCAGGATACAACATTAGCATGTGTGGATAGTGAGGTTCAGCTAAAACCCTGGCGCAGTTGGCACAGGGTTCATTCAGCTTTTGACAGATCCAGCGAATATGAGCGCCAGGTATCCGAAAAAAGATCTTTACAGTTTGCTTTCTTCCCTAAATTATCTACGTCAAAAATAATCCATCAACATTTAGAAGTTTGTTGAAAAGAAATTTCTTGACAAAAGGAATGAGGTCAGTGCTATTTTGTGTTTGAGTAATTTCCGGTATACTTTACTGCGCAAATGTTTCGAGACGTGACAAACCAAACATGACATTCCTTCGGTGTTTTTCATTTTTACATTGTAACTTTTCAAATAATTTAAGTTTAATTTACTTAGCCCTTAACTTAAGTTTTAATGCTGTTAGCAGAAATTGCCCGTGAAGCGACTTTCTAGTTCAGCTCATGAAGGAATTCAGTTCCAGCAGTGTTCACCGATCTTCACTCCCGAACAAAACACGTGGAGACATTGAAACACCATGTTCACAACCTTGGCGTTTCTTCATCAACCCGCACTCGAGTTAGGCGCCTTGTTCTATTCTTTAAACGATGTTTCTTTATTTTGTTAAAAACTGTTGATTCATAAAACTGTTTGTAATGGACACTGCACCAAGACGTTTCTAAGAATTTTAGGTTTTTTTTTTCTCAAGTTTACAAATGCGACTCGACATAAAGTTAAGTTCAGTCCAGTTTTCGTTGAAATCCTCCTTGTCCTAAAGCTTTTTCCGGATTAAATTTCACGAAAAGTGAGAGCAATGGTGCGGTTATGGTTTGGCGGGAAAACCTTTTGGAAAACAACTCCATCTGGGGAATACTTCCCTTAAAAGGGATAAGGGTTAAGGGTTAAGTCAGTAACAAAACAGAGTAATTAGTTTTCTGTCTTGGGGAAGTTACTTTAATTGCATTTTTTACGTTTGGGATCGGCCTAGAACATTCCACTGAGGTTAGAATTCTATGCCAAATAATTTCATAATATCTGATTTCGAAAATAAATGAGTGATCAATGTAAATAATTTAACAAAATCAGATCTTACAGAAATTGTGCGCATTCCACATGGGTTACTTCGCGCCATAACTGTTCGATTTCCAAAGATGATGAATTTTTATATCGTTCATCAAAAAGCCTATTCACACCAAAACTGTGTCAACTGTGCAAAGGATAAGTGCAGTTATTACAGTCGGATGATGTTCACTTTGTTCTTCATTAACTGCCTTGTTTTATTTTTCAGCTCTCTTCATTTCATGATGACCAGTTCTTCTCCAGTCAGCCACTGCCATAAAAAAGACATTTCAAAGACAGACCACCCAGCCTGTTATTCATCAATATGCTGAGTGCTACACCCAAGCCAGACAGGACTCTGATGAAAAATCAAAGTGGTGGTCAGTACATTCACTGTGGGCTGGGAGGGGTGGGTAAATAGAGCTCTGGATGAACCTTACAAAGCATACAAGCACACACTTTCGACCAGAAGTCTATATACTTCTGACTTCACTTAATTAAATAGATAATCTAATTAGATTTACTAATGGGACCCTGGATGTGGGATGGCTCCTCCCTCTTGCCTTTCTAATTTGGGTTTCTTTTCAGGTTATTCTGCCAGTGACTGGAATTCAGCTTTATTTCGACTTCGAGTTCGGTTGTAATTCGACTTCAGTTTGACTTCTTTTTTACTTTAAACCGGCTTTTTTCGACTTCAAATCGGCTTTATTTTCATTTCGACTTTACTCTGGCTTCATTTTGTGACTTCACGTTCGAGACATGAGATATGTCATTGTTCTGTCTTCGTTTCGACTCCCGCTTAGTTGCGCCTAGGTCAATTATTCTTTTACATTTCACTTGACAGTTTTCACACTGATAAGTGAAATTTTTTTGGTAAGGTTCAACCAGACGTTTACAGATAGTGCAGGAAGGTAGTTAAGGAAAAGCTTAGACTAGTTTTTAGGCATCTAAGTACTCACCCTAATGCCTTTTATTTTTTGCAAGGTTTAGAATTTGTGAAAAAGCTTCCAAAATTGGTTTAAATTTCCAAATTTTGTCGCACATATTTGCGAAATGCATGGATGAATCATAATATTTATCTTTTTCTAGGGGTGAATTTTTATCAGTGTGATAACTATGGAAAGTAAAAACCCTCAAAATTTAAAGGCACTAGGGCATGGGATCAAGGGACAAAGCACACACCTCAGCTCATATCAGCTAGATAGGTAGCCTTTGATAATAGCTGACAAGGATCATTGAGCTAACCAAAAGAGGAAAGGCAGCCAGCCGGTTGGCAGATGAGCAGGAGTGCCAATCAATGAATCACTGCAAGTACCTTGGAAGCTGCTAATGCTGTGACAAAAAGAGGAATCCAGGACCTAGCCAAGAAGATAATCACCAAACAATAGGCTGTTTGCACTATGATGTCATTTGACTAAAACAACCAGAGTTCAGATTTTTTCCTAATAAATACAATAAATAGCAGCCCAATCCCAGTGAGCTAAACAAACGCTTTAAGGATTCTCACTTATGGCATGACATCATAATGAAAATTGCCTATTGCTACAGTTAGGATGATGAGAGTAGTATTAGACAAGGTAGACAAGCAGTGTAAATTATAGAAAATTTCAGCAGAGGAAGAACAGGACCTGACTTGAGATGGAGACATGGAGCACCTGTGCAAAGGATTGCAGTGGATGCCAACGTATCATTGTGGCCTTGACTGCCTAGGTATGATGACTTCAGCAAGCATTGCCATTGAAGCTTCACGACTTGAAGACAACTCATACAACAAAAGCAATCAAGATGCAAAAACATTTATCCACCCACATGTGACATGTATGTCTGATCATTATCATTATCCTCATTGTCATCATCACAAACATCACGAATCTTGCTGTTTATTCTATGGTGGAACATGGACAGCTAAAGAAACACAAACAACAGAAGCAATCAAGATGCAGGAAGAATGAAACTCTAAGTTTACGCAGTCACACATGGAATGCATGACTTATCATCACCATTATCAAGTGGCTCACAGGGAAACAAATCCTAAGGTCTCTCCATTCCTGGGGGTTCTGCAGTTAGGATTAGGAAGATGAGAATATACCAGCCAGTCAGATAGAGTACAAGTTGCAGAAAAATTCAAAAAGGAAACAAACAGGGTGGCTTTGGAAGGAGAACAAAGGATACCTGCCTAAAGATGGCCAAGAACTAGTCAGACTAAAGGAAACAAAGTATCTCTCCTGTATTGTAAAAGTGGGGTGCAAAACAATGATGTCAACAAGCATTGCCATTGAAATTCTGTTGTCCTTGTCAGTCATTTCTGATCCTTTGGATGCTATGCTTTGCACAGGGAAACAACAAGGTCTCTCCATTCTTGTTGCATCTGGAAGTCACTTGGCCAGCTAGGTTTAAAGCTTAGAGTTCTGTCTCTGGGTCCTCCTTCAGGTGTGCCTGGGATAGGCTAGGGCCCTAAACCTTTTTATCTTATGGTCCTCTCATATTCACCCAGAAGCAACGTATTTGAAGGCCTAATTTTTCACCCTAACTCATGTACAAATTTGCTGCATGCCACAATGAGAGGGGGATACTAACATCCCATTCAGGGAAGATGAAATACTCTTAGTCATTTTCAACCTCTGAAACTGGAGTAAGCCCTGGCAGTCTGGAAATGGTAGCTGGATGAAGACCTTACCTACCTCATGACATGAATGGGCTGATATAGAATATTGCATGATCTAGATCCTCCAGAACAACAGAAAGTGTCCAGCACATTTCTCTACTCTGCTCTCTTTGTTTGTACAAAATGACAGTCAGTTGATGGCAGTGCTTGGCAGTAAAGTTGACATAATGTATCCCTGTATTACACCAGAATTCAATTACCAGCGCTCACTCACTCAGTCAATCCTCTTCATTCCACTTGGGTGGACCATAAGTTGTCCTCTAGTGCCCGCCACCTGACCCAAATTTGAGCAGTGTGTTTCACTTCCCACCATGTGAGTTGCCTCTCATCTAACTCTGCCATTCTTGTGCACCTCCAGCTGTGCTGGGTATCCCTCTCTCGTGCTCCCCCTGTGGGTTCCACCCTATGGCCCTCTTGGCTATGTATCCATCTGGTCTCTTCAGTGTGTGGCTAACCCAACCCCAAGCTCTTTGTCTAATCTCCTACTCTAAAGGTCGTTACCCTGGTTGTCTCTAAAACTCCTCATTTTGTATTGGTCTTGGCCACCAAATGCACAGGATATTCCTCAGGCTCTTATTGATGAATACTTGCAACTTCTGCTTCAATCCCTTGGTCAACTGCCAAGTTTCAGATCCATTCAGGAGCACAGCCTTCAGATTTGACCCAAAGACTCTTAACTTGTCTTCATTGTCAGTGCCATATACCGCCATATTGGTCTTAACATGGCAAATGCCTGCCTTGCCTTCCCAATGCATGTCTGGATATCCTCATCAGTACCACCCTTGTTACTTAGATTGCTCCCGAGGTATGTGAATTCGTCCACCTCCTCGAACTGCTCCTCTTCAATCCACACACCATCACCGCGTTTGGTACAGATACACATCAGCTTTGTCTTTGCAACAATGATCTTCACTTTGCACCTTGCTCCTCCAAGGCCTGTGTCTGATCCTTCGTGTCCTGCATTCTGTGCAACAGTAGGGTCAGATCATCGGTCTTCTAAAGATGTTGTGAAGGACCATTGGATACCATGCCTCCTATCAAAAGCTGTCCTGGTCTGCAATTGGGGCAAGAGAGATAGCAGGCAGCCTTGTCTGGCTCAGTCCTCATGCATAGTGGTTAGGTCTTCCGTCCATTATGTACCACCTGCCCAGAAAAACCCTCATAAAGAGCTCCGACTATGGTAACTATCTTGACAGGCATCCTGTAGTGGCACAACAACTTCCACAACACCTCTCTGCTGATGTTGTCGAAAGCCTTCTCAAAATCTATTAAGTTGACACACAAGGAGGACTGCCACTCCTTTAACTTTTTCATAGCGTTCCTGATCTCAGCAATGTAATACAACCTGTCCTGATGTTTAGTTTGTTGCTTGACTCTACTTTTGGAGGGTTGGGTGGCTCCTCATGGTTAAGCACTCCTTCAAAGTGCTCCTTCTATCAGTGCATCTCTTCCTCCACTGATATGAGCAGCACATCTACCTCATTTCCCAGTGGCTTACACAAACTTGAGACATGTAAGCTTCACCACCACGGCAAGGTGTCAGCCCAAGGTGAGGCAATTACCAGCATGTCTATTACGTACACCAGACAACTTGGCTGAACTTAGAATAGTACAGCATTGTCAAGACTTCCTCATATCAATTACAGCATTTTTTTTTTACCACACTTGTATTCAAGTAGAAGATTAAACCAAAGAAGAGTGAAGTGGAATACTGTCTTAGGGAGGAAGGAAGCTAAGTAAAGAGCAAACTGATAGGAGCCTGATCACATTCTGTCCTAATTAAAACCATTAAATCCCTCAGTCAACACTTGAAGTTTAAAAGACTGGCAAGCATCTCCAGTGTGTTCACGATGCACTGCCCCTTATTATGTCAGTGTTTCTTTGGTACAGCCATAGCTGTGACAAGCTGATTGTCAAGAACCTCTCACCCTGACTCTTCTTCTCAAATGCAAATGTCGCAAGAAACATCTCTTATTTTTTCCTATTAATGCCCAGGAAGCCAGTCAATGTGCGTGTTATCATGATATAGGAATTTTGGATTTGTGCATATGTGAACAGTACACATCATGGCAAGATTATTCATGAGTGCACAAAACTACTTCTGACAGTCATCTCAACTATGCCTTCCTAGACTCTCTTGATACTCATTAGTGGCTTCATCGTTCTACAGGACTTAATCAAAAGCAGGTTTTACCTCATAATGGCACAAAGGTACGACCCTGCTGCATATATGGCTTTTTCGAGATTGATATAATCAACCCCTCCCCCCCTCTTTTGATATCTGTTACTGCCTCACCCCACTCTCGTGTATGAGAAACATTATGAGAAACATTTTATGCAGCCAGCCAGCGAGTGACACTTCATCCACTTATGACCTGACTGACATCTTCAAGGGTTGATGAATGTCAAAGTCCACAGCTTCATCAGCATGTTCGATATCAGCTGATTCATCTACAGCCTCCATGATAAAGGATTCTCCTAAATGATACTTGGTTCAAGTTCTTTCTTTTTCTCAGTTGTCAGTAATGCACCTTACTGGGGCCAGATAGAGATGTCAATGTAATTGCTGCCTGCAACCAGTGAGTTACTGGTAGTAGCGTCTGCCTAAGCTAGATTCCCAATATATTTTGACCTCTAATGGTCAACTTAAACATCATGGATGCTGTGTTAACCAGTTTCAGCTGATAATATTAATTTCAGAGAATTTGCAATTCCTTTAGAAGAAGACTTGGTTGAACCTTAATAGTTCAAGCAGTACATCAGCATCTCTTTAAATACAGAAACCTGTATAAAGAGTGATAGTGTCATGGTGAATTGAATCACTGAGCCCCCTTCTTATAATTATTCAAATGTTGGATGACAAACATACTGTAAATTATACTTCTATTCTGCTTTATTTGGAGGATGATTAGTTTGAGTCTCAACCTTTCTGTTTTATTAGGGTGGCTGCAGAAAACTTGTGCATGTCCTTGCAGGCATGGATCAGTACATACCACTGATGAGTAGGTTATTGATGCTGCGAAAGATTACCAGCAAAACCATTATTTGTTATACTACCTTAACCATGTCTTCCCATGACTCCCTTTTACTATTGATCAATTCTTAAAATACACTTTCAATCGAGGATCCTCGATTGGGATTGGCTCTGGCTTACAGACTCTTCAGGTCTATGCAGCAATTAATACTAATTTACACCAGGAATTATTTACATCTGAGCTAGAACTGCAAACCAGTCAGAGTACTACACAACATCATGGGACGTCAATACAAATATTACCAACTTCTCACTGGCCCATAACACAAGGTTTCACTGGCCATTAAGAACAGCAACTGTGGGACTCTGGGAGTATCCTATTCTACTGCTCAAAACCAGATAAATTTACTGAACTGGTCTTGCCATAGATTTGATACCTACATTGTACAGGAACCATTTTGAAGGATCACACTTGATGGACATTTTACTCATGATGATTCCTTTACAACATCTTGCCCTCAATTCTCTGAGTTTCCACTGTGGCATTTAGAAAATACCTAAACCTGCTCAGGGTGAATGACATTTGTTGTTGCTGTTGTGCATCACTAGATTGCAGTCATCTTTCTGAAAAGTCTTGTTTGGATCAACTTCTAATTCGTTTCTACTTAGGAATAGATATCTCAATACTGATACCTGTCACTGAGGTGAATGCTTATCTTCTTCTTATGTAATCAGTAACCCAACACAGCAATATTTCATGGCCTACATTCTCCGTGAACTAATGACCTAACTTGTGACCTATAGATTTGTAGATCTACCAGTGCTAGAGAGTACTTATATTCCAGAATGCAGTTCTAGCCTTTGATTTTGTTATTGGTATTCACTTCTCGCAGTTGTTTCGAAGACAAATTCATTTCTATAGGGTGATGTCATCAAGAGTGATGTCATCAACCTCATGCCCAACTCCAAATTATGAAGGCTAATAAGAGATTGCTTTCAGTCAGGACTGAATTAGTAGACTGAGAACTGACCTCTCACAGGATCATCAAGTATTGAAAGATATCACACAGCATCAAGATAGATTGCAAGGTTATCTCATCAAAAGGGATGGACACACCTGAGATTTATGGTTAAAGGAAACCACTGGATGAGACCAACATATGATGTTATTAGTACCTTTTGGTTGCTCCCATTGTATGCTTGTCTTGTCATTGAAGCATTTCTCTGGCAGCAGTTATGTTGAAGCAGCAGTAATATCCAATGGCTGAAGGTCTGAGCAATGATATACAAGCTAGGTTTCCACAACCTGGCGTGAGGTACGTTGAGAGAGAGCAATCCTGTATGTTATGTTGCAATGCAGGATGACATCAGTGTCCAATTTTCATCTTAGTCACCTTATTTGGCAACATTGTGGATTGTTTGAACTATCCTGCTTTAAAAAAATATATGATGCAGACGAAAGTGAGGTTTGAAACAGGTGTTGTCTTCCAGTGTAATATAACATACAGTTGCTTTTAATTTACTAGTTAATTTAAATTTAACATTTGTATTAGCTATTTGGTTCGGCTTTCGGTTTTCGGTTTTTGTGCTGGTAAATAATCCAGCTGCAAACATGTGAAGGCTTGGTAACGACATTGTCTTGTTAGCAAGCCAAAGCTGACAGACAAATGCGAAGTCCATTCAGGGGCCCTGGGTGTTCTAAATAAAGTGTTGACTTTACTGACACTGGAACACTCTTGGCTTTCTCTGGATGCTAAATTATTCACCTTAAGGAGCGCTTCCCCTCATGGATTAATTTAGGTCCTGTGGATTTTTGCACTGTAAAGATATTGTTGTTATTGTAAAAAGCATAGTACTCATGGTTCGTGTGCACTGCTCATTTTCGGGAGCAAAAAGCATGGCAAACACAGGAAGAAATCACTGAGAGTAACATTGTAAAATTGTAATGTAACTTAAATAAAATAATTATATAATACATACTGCATATAATAAAACTACCAAACATGAGTGTCAGTGTGCTTTTTTCCTAAACCAGTTAGTATAGCTACAGCTACATTATTAATTTTATATTAACATTAAGTGAACTTTCAGCAGCATAAACTTCTGCCTTAAATAACAAAAAAATCAAAGTGTCCATTTTTCAGGGACATGAGTTTTGTTTAAATGAGCCCACTTTCGGGGGCAAACTTCTGTTTCAAATCAATCACTTCATGTATTATTTACTAAAATCATCAAAATCAAAACTCGTCCATTTTCGGGGACATCCTTAAAAGGAAGCTCTCTGGAATCACCTGATTTTGGCAGGTGTGTTTTGTTTCAGGATTATGACTGTCACCACTGAACACTCTTTGGATCATCTTAATACGAAGGTACGTTGTATGTTTAACTTTTCTCACAACTACTAACTTCTTGTAATGTGGTTAGTTTCTTAGAAGAATTCATCCCTAACTGCCACACCAAGTCATCTCTTGAAACCAAACAAACATACCAATATAAACAGACCAGCTGTTGCAGACAATCACACAAACCTGACAGATGCCTTTCATATGCTGCTGCTGCTAGAATAACAGGAAAGAAAAGGACAGATGGATCAAGAGTAAGTACGAATTAGCACAGTCAACAACAAAGCAGTCTTGAGAAGTTTACAACAAAGGTATGAACAGGGACATTAAAGCTTGATGCTGGGGGACAAATTCATGGAACATACATACATTTTAGCAAAGAACTGCAATAAATGAGAGGATATTATCTTGATGGAGAACCAAAATCTCAGAACTAAGAACAGTGCATGAGCCATTAGGGAAAATTACTTGTAGTGTATGATTTTTTAATGTTTTTATTTTGAAGCAGTTTCAATGTAATTTATTATGACTGATGCAGTTAAAAACAGAAAAATTATAATTATCAGTTGGGTTTTGAACTTGCTGTTGAAAGGCAGAGGGAAACCTACTAATGTTCCTCCATCTCAAGCAGTTTTGTATTCAGGTGAATTGTTAGGGTGGTGCTCAAACCGGCCAGTCACTTCATGAAGGACCTCCATGATATCGACATTTCTTGCTGGGATCCACCTGTCATTCAGTTCCTAAATGCCCTGTCTGCTTGGAAAAGAGGCTGGTTATCATCCATCCAAGAGGAAAAAAGGGAAAAACAACATGAAGAGGTCATTTCTACTGCCCTGCCAACAGCAGCCCACCATAACAGCTGCCTTTATATGTGAAGTAGAAATTTCAACTTGTAGATTTAGAAAAGTTTCTGAAGTGTTTAGAATTACATATTAATAATCATTAGTATCACCCAACTAGTGGACTAATGCAAATCCTGCATTTTGATTGGCTACGCTACTAGAGGACTATTAGTAATAGTCCTTGAGTAACGAAATTGGCGCAATCAAGCGTGACGCTTTCTTTCATTTTATTCCCAAATAAATATTTCTTCAACTTGCATTTGCTAACTTTATTATTGCCTTTTCTGTCCGACTAGTTGGGTGATACCAAAACAATTAGACCCTTTGCCCTCAAGGGCCACGGGTCTATAGCCCATTCGGCTTCGCCTCATGGGCTATTGACCCGTAGCCCTTGCGGGCTGCAGGTCTCATTGTTAAATAGAACTCTGACAATGTTAACAGAAAGATAGAGGAACATGTACAACTCATCCAGTAGAATATTAACAAACTCACTGATAATTGTTTGCACCTTTCAAAAGAAGCTGATCGGGATTGATCCATAAACCTATATCTTGAGTAGAGAGAAGTTCAGCTTAATATCAACATCTGTACTACTAGAGGGGATTGCATAATGTCAACATTCCTTAATGTCCAGCTGTGTACTCAGTTTGTCCTTGGAAATGAGAGCAAGACCAAGTAAGTCACACATACATAACCCCGTCTATCTGAAATGACCATCGTGAAATGATACTTTGCAGTGCTTTGTAGCTTTAAAACAGCTGCCTTTTTTACAGGAGGTAAGGACTTTATAGGGTATTTCAATGACACAAACTTTTGTAAGGTGTAGCTATGTTAAAGATAGGGAATTTTATAGTACAAAAATAATTCTTCTGACACTACATATACTTACCTGCTCAATAGAACTTGCATATTGTGAAAAAAAAAGAGATTTAGGCATTTCAAAGGATCAAAAGATCAGTTTTAGAGAGCATGAATCTATAGATCTAATTGCCTTGTTGAATTTCCAAATTCTCAAAATTTACATTGGTACATCATTCGTACGCTAATCAAGGCAAAGGGACCAAATGTTACTGTAGGAATCATTTACTTAATTCTATCAGATGTACGCCAATCATTACAAAGAGCAGAAAACACAATTGTTCTTGATATGCAGTGCTTCTTGCAGTATATTTCTTTTAAAACTTACTAAATAATATTCCTCTTGTTTGAGCAGCTTTGTGTTTAAGTGAATAGGCAGTGTTCCAGCAGCTACACTTCAATGGCTAGATCTGGAGAGACTCCATAATATCAAAATTGTTCCTGGAGATGAGAAACTTCATATAGCTATTCACTTAAGAGGGAAAAGAACACAAAAGAATGCTTAATCACAGTGTCTTGAAGATGAACTCTTTACAAGAGCTCTCTTTCCACATGAAGTAAGGAATTCTGAGTATTCTTTTGCAAAACAGTTAATAAAATTGTTTTCAGTTTTTAGTTGCTCCTTTCTCCGCTCAAGAGAATATTAAATGAATAGTGGCAAGTTGTTGGGGCAACTTGACAGAATGCTGGGGAATAAGCTGCAATAGATTAGCATTCCATCCATGGGGAGTAGCAATATTCCTAGTAAATGCTTCATCCTCAGAAACCACAGTTAAGCATGGCACCACAAACAAGCTTTAAGTTTGGCTTCAAAGGTTTCCTTTAAGGGAATATGTTTAGCTAGCCATTTTCACTTTGTATAAAAGGCTTACCAGGAGAAGAGGATCCAAGACCATCCCAAGAACAGCTGGAGGAGACTAGCAGATGATGACTGGTGGGCAAGGCAGGCTACACCTGGAGGTAGATTGATAAGGTGGCTCAAGATGAGACAGAACAAGATGGCCTGCAGCTTTCATGGACCTATGCTCCACTGGGAATGAAAGGGAATAAGTAAGTGTAAATTAAAGGCTTATGAGATGGGTAAACTGGAGAATGAGTAGTGCTGAATATCACAAAATGTTTAGAATTGGATTCAGATGACATCAACGAAGCACAAGGAAAGCATGAGGGCTATATTGGGAGAATATACAGTTCCAGAAAATATTTATGTCTACCCCGCGGAAGGTCATCTGAAATTCTGAGGGGGTAGAGGGTTTCATTTTAAAGCCCAAGTGTTTCAAGGATAGCAATATGGAGCTGGACTGAATTTCCAGTGGGGTGGGAGGCCTAAACCAAAAAATACTTCCACAATGGGGGTAAAGGTATTTTTTGGAACAACAAAATATCAGGTTCAATACTTGATGTAATGGATAAGTGCATCAATTAAGGTCCAGAAAGAAAAGGTCCCAGGACCAACGCTATCCCTGTCAGTAAAATATTATATACTCTTGAGCAAGCTCAGCTAATCCAGGATCTATTACAAGACTTTGACTGAAAAAGAACTTTTGAGTAGGAACTTTACAGGGTCCGATACTTACAAATTATTGTACCATTTGTGCCATAAATAACACGGTCTGAGTGGCTGATTTTATTGATTATTCTTTAGGTTGTAGTCATGTTTAAATATTGACTATGATCTGATATTCAAATATGATTCTCATCTAAATCTGTTTCAGGACTGTCGCTGATGCTGTCAGTTTGGACTGTAATTTCCAAGTGGAAATCTTAATAAGATTTTACAACTCTTAAAAGAAATCTTTAGGGATCTTAAAGGAATCTTATGAGAACTTCAGAGAAAGTACTTTACAGTCTTGTAAGAATCTTTCAAAAACCTGAAATTATCTTACAAAAACTTTTAATAAAAATATTCTACGAATCTTTCAAGATCTGGTCATAAGTAATGTACAAGATCTTGTGGGTATCTTGAATGTTTTTATTTTCATTTATCTGTTAAATAAAGCATGCTATAAGATCAGTTGTATGAATCTTTCAAATACCTGTAAAACATTATTACAAGACCTTGGAAGAATCCTACGTAATCTTATAGTAGTGTGAGAGCTCATATTAAAATCTTACGATGGTCTTATAAGAACTTGGATGAATTTTGTAAGAATCTTATACTTGGAGGCTAAAATGTAAGAATCTTCCAAAATCTTGTAGGTTTCTTATAAGAACTCATAAGATTCTGACACCACAGCAAACTATCTCTGAGAGACTCTGCAAGAATCTTACAAGAACTTGTGATTTATTTTTTCCATGAATCTTGTAAAATTCAGGTAAGAATCTTATAAGAACTTCTAAGATTATATCATAAAGAACATTATATAAGGGTTTTGTAAAAATCTTATCATGATTTCCACCTGGGTTTGGATCCTGTGGAGGACTTGCCCTGCCTTCGGTTCCCTTGAAGGCTACCAATGGCGGGGCAGACCCAAGGCAACAAAGAGGAGGACACCAAAAAAGGAGATGGGAACCAACTGAATGGAGGACCTGGAACAAGGTGTGTGTCCCGACAGCCAAGAGGTGGTTGGCGTTAGAGTGTACACTTGGCACGAAGATGTTGACTATGTAGAGATGGGTGAAAAGCAAGTAAGTGCTTTTAAAATGATCAAAGGGTATTCATCTTAAACTTAATTATTGTACTCCCCTCTATTAAGTGTCTGGATATATTCACAATCTTGAAGGAAGGGTTAAGTACATTTTGTGATGGTGAAATGGCTGAGGTCCTGGGGTATCAATCACGTGACAGTTGTTTGATGCTATCGTTTATTTTCTGAAATTCAACAGGCGATGGGAGATTTCTCAGAGATTTTAACCCTTTTGGTAAACACCACAAACACTCGACAGGTGAAATAACCCAGCTCAATAAAATATTGAAAAGACCAAATATGTTCCGATTTTAGTCAGTATTGATGTACTGATAGTGTAATAATGGGGATTAAATATTGCCACAGGATCACAATAACAACTGCAACATAGTGACGAGCTAGGCACCAGACAGAGGATCAATAGCATGACCATGCAAAGACCACCCGGAGTTGACGGTTCTCTACAGCTGGGGAAAGAAAGCAGCATCAAGGCCAGATTGATTGAATACAGTGGGAGGTGAGGTGATTAATCAAAAGTCTTGATGTGCATGTATCATCCATCAAGGTTTAAAAGAAATCCATCCAATCCAGTTTCAAGCTTTGGACTGAGAGGGCTTCGCAGTAGTTTTTAATGACTGCTTGTTTACAATTCAAATTCTTCTTCAAGTCTGCCTACATTATAAGTAAAATGTATTAAACAATTATTAGTGACAACTAAGAATTTGAAAAGTCCTACTTCTCATTAAAGAAGGATCAATTTTAACTGTTGATTTAAATAATGAAAATTAATTGTTATTTGCTTGCTATACTGTTTCCAGGATCATTTCATCCAGCTAATGATGTCATCCTTAACATTAAACACAACTTTCACTGCTTTATACTTCAAGAATTTGTGGAGAATTCACATCAAGTATAAATCAAACCAAAGACACAGATGACTTGCCCTGAGAAGGAAGTGAAATCATCAGACAATAATTATTAGTAACATGGAGAAAGGTTAGTTTTAAAAGAGTTAAAGGTATCTCAAATAAAAGTGAACAGTGGCGTGGATAGTTGCTCTTACTGGAATGTGTGTTCTGCCAGTTTTACTAAAGTAACATGGACATCAAACATTTGGTACCTTGTCTTATTCAAGCATCATGAGAAAGACACGACGAGAAATACAGAGAGGAACTTTTAATCAGCAACCTTGAACTGTGAAATTGAAGATGACTCATCTGCGTGGATCGTGTCTTAATCATGATATGAAAACTGACTTTGTTTTTAGTAATAATCTCTGTCATCAGTATTAATAGCTAAATTCTGCAAATCTTTGTACATAGTGTTGTTTAGGTCACTCTGACTGGTTGAAAAGTTGTAAGTTTCCAAGTGTGTATTTAAGGGGGTGAATACCGGTACATGGTGAACAGAACCTTTGTGTTAAATGACTAATTTCATCTCAAGAGGATTTGTATCAGAAGCTGCAAGTTGAAATCTTAAACTCCCCAACCAGGCTGAAAGTGCTGCCTGGGATTATATTTGTCATATAATCACCCCCTTAACTACACACCCTGCAGTATAATTATGATGATTCAGTCACCAGTGAAACAATAAATTTGTAACACAGTGAAACCTGTATTAGGCAGACCCTATATTAAGCGGACATCCTCTATTAAGTGGACACCAACTTAAGTCCCAAAATTTTCTTCCCACATTCACTGTAAAGTAAACCTGCAGTTAGCGGACACCTCTGTTAAGCGGATGCAGGGCCCAATATTAAGCCATTTTTTTGCACAAAACCTGCAATAAGCAGACAATTCAACAGATTTTTACTTCTAAAGGTCTAGGTGAGAATCCTTTAATATTGTTCAGCAATGTCGTTTTAAAGCTAAGTGATTATCCCAGATTGATGCATTGACTGACTGGACATTCTCCTATGAGCAGTGTTTGATCTTTACACTGTGTTACAAAGGAGTTAATAATTAACTATTATTGCACAACATATTAGAACCTGTTCTGAGCGGACACCCTGTATTAAGCAGACACTAATGAGGGTCCCAAGGGTGTCCGCTAAATACAGGTTTCACTGTAATCAGAAACCTCTGTGAGTTACGAATCACTTGGACTCTCTTAAACTATTGCCGACAACTAGTGCTACAATTGTCAAACCATTGTCACATGGCAATACAATCCTTAAAATTTTACCTTTCTTTCTTATGTCTCAAATTCATTTCTTTAAGTCCTACAATGTAGTAAACCATTGCATTAAGTTAAAATTTACCGAAATTACACAGAAGAGCTTGGCTTGAAAATTAATTTGCAAATGCAGTCAATTGGCCACTCCCCAAATTCATTTACATTTACCTCAAGTATTTGCCTGTTCCAATTCAAGGAAGTGTTTATGTTATCATGAAAGCATGTACTTTTTAAACATTTGAGTACCATCCCATCTGTTTGATTTTATTCATGAGGTCATGAAACCCTTAACAAATCATGTTATTCTACAAAACTTTGCGACATTAATTTTTCACAACCTTTAAAAAAGTGTGAAAAAGAGCCTTGTTATAGGGTCACAAAATATATCCATTTAAGCGCAAAAGGAAGTTGTTGCACATTTTGTGTAATAATATGGCACCATTCCTTGCGCTAAAATGCTAAAACGAGACAAAGGAAGGATGCAGCTTAGCTTAAGGCATGAAAATTAAATAATAGGTTATTTTGCTACTCTCACTTGATTGGACAAAATATTACTTTGAGATTGGTGTTCTGAAGTCTTGTTTAGTATCCTTTGTATCATAAGGTCTATAAGATACCTGGTGCAGCACTGTACATGCATTTTTACCAGATTATGCAAGGACCTTTTTTATATAGCCCTTCATTTGCAGCCCGCCCTACAATATGATCATATGAAACATGAAAGGAGTTCATGCCCTACTAAAATTCAACTGGACAAGACCTCAGAATACTGATTTCAAAATAAGCTAGCATCATTTCTTTGTCTTCTCATGACAGTTAAGAAACATTTTTTCTCACATTATTTCCCCTGAAAACCACTTACCTGTGACATGTCCTTGGGTTGGTCCTTACAAATACAATTTGAAACTGGCTCATTTCCAGTGAATTTAATCAGCAAACATTTGTACAAAATTTTCATCAAGAGTTTCTCTTAACACAAAATTCACTGATCAGATAATGAATAAATAACATTGTACAATTCAGTAAAAACTTCTAATTAAGGTTCTTAATGCAATGGTCTAGCTAGGGCTATTATACTCCTACTATTACGAATAATTTATTATCAAATTACACTGTTTAGATCGCCATCTGAGGCCTGCAACTGACAGAGGTTTCACAGTAACTTAACAGATGAATGTTCTTAATTATCGGTGCATATGTGTTCGACGAATCAAGGGACGTCATCCTGCACAAGACCAGGTTTAACCTTGTTTCAATGAATTTTAGCATTCAGCTTAACCTATAAATTTAAGGGATTTATAATGCTAAAAGTATGCTGGTCAAAGCCATAAGAGATAGCATAATCTTGTGTACGTTTCTTTGCACATGTCAAGAGTTTTGAACTGCTTATTAGAAAAGTGTCAATTTGTCAAAAATTAGACAGTGGCATTTAAATTTTTCTAAACCTCCTGATTTCTTAAGGACATTTGTGCAAAAATTTTCCAGTCGATAGATTTTTTTTATTATGTCAGAAATTTTTTGTTATGTCAGAAATGCAAAAAATATTGGGGGTCACTGACTTCGTTTCAGAGATATTAAAGCACGTGGAAAGCTACCCTGATTTTGAAAAATTAGTGCACATAATTCACCATGGTCTACAGCTAAAAATAACAAAGGAGAATCAACTGAGGCAAACGATCTTAAGTAGTCATATTTTGTAGAAGTGGGTCTGTTGCGTAAACAATTCCAAATGTTACCAACGTTTTCAAAAAACTTAACCCTTTGAAACCGTTGCACAGATAAATGAAGAGCTAAAAAGAACGGAATTTGATGGTGCATTTTGCAAAAAATTCAAACTTCTAGTCAATAGATTTTCTTCATTTTTTCACTATTAAACGTACAAAATCGGTAGAGAAAATGATCCATCAAAATAAAAGTAGGGGTAACCGTTACATCCAGGCAAAGCCATAGCAATGGCCATGCGACCTATCATTGTTCATTTTATTACTTAGCGCATTCTCATGCATGACGTGGCGTTTGAATTTGCGTGCACAGTAAGGATGCGCAGAAACAATTAGTGCCAACGTCCTTAAACCAACATTTTGCTCCCTTAGCAAAAACAATGGTAGGACAAATTTACCTTCAATTTGTCAAACCTCTTGATGTTTTTTAAAAACCAATTTCCATTCTCCTGGGGGGTTTGAAAAATTAGGTTTCCACTGTATTTCAACTAGCAAAATGGTAAAGATGAGAGGCATAGTTGAACACAGACCATAGATGTTTCCTGTATGAAACAAATAAGTCAAATTTATGGCAACTTGTAAATGGGCGCATAGACTTGTGACTATGCAATTTTTGAAATTATTATTTGAAGCAGGGTGATATTATTTTGTTACAGCCTTTATTGGCATTTATACTGTACATACACAAATTCAAAATTAGTATGTTTTCAATATCATTAACAAGGTTGTATTTGTACAAAACTGTACTAAACTTGGAGCATCTGAATTCTTCTTGATTTGCCTTTTAACCTGAGCTAATCTTAACATTGAGCTTAACAGTGCTTGATAACCTACTAATGCAAGAAGAATTCTGGAGTTCCAGGTCATATTTTTTTTCTTTTTACCAGATATGGAAATTACTCGGTCTTTACTGGCAGCAAAGTAAAGAAAGCTAATTAAAACATTATTTTTCAGTTATTAAAGTGCAGGGAGTAAAAATAGAATTCTTGGACAAAACAATATCACTTTGCAAAAAATTGTCTTTTGTTAATATTTTATGTACTGTAAAACTAGACATCTCATTGATTTGATAGTATACCCATCAACAAATAAAACAAAACAATTAATTATTTTTTTAGAAAGGCATATGAGTGGTAAAATTAGAGCTGACATCTGTATTTAGACAACTATAAGGAACTAATTAAAGCTAGGATTATGGCAGAATTGCAAAATGTAGTCTGAACATTCTTTGTCTTTGTTTTGCTGGGAATTTGTGACTGCATACAGCCTAGCCCTGATTCGAAGTGGAGGGAGAGGGGGAAGGGGAAAATACAGCCATAGCTTCTGAAATCCACACTTCAGTAGGCACTCACTTCTTTTGCATGATAACGACCACAATTACATGTTGATGACTGTCACTATTTTTAATATAGATAGGACCCAGTGTGAGCACTCTGACTGGTCAAAAACCCATGTTTTATCAGAGTATAAAACATAGAAAAAGCGTGTTTTATTGGCCGTTTTCACACTAGAGATGGATAATCCGTCTAAGACGGGTTATCCATCCAGCACGGATAATCCGTCTTAGTGTGAAAATGGAACGGTGTTCATTTTAAACGAATAATCTGTCTATTTTTATCCGTCCGATTATCCGTCTATTTAGATGGATAATCGGACGGATAAAAATAAACGGATTCTCCGTCTAAAATAAACACCCTTCTGTTTTCACACTAAGACAGATTATCCGTGCTGAGAGGATAACCCGTCTTAGACGGATTATCCATCTCCAGTGTGAAAACGGGCCATACCAAGACGGAAAATGTAGCAGACAGATAATCCGTCTAGACGGATTATCTGTCTAGACGGTTATCCGTCTAGACGGATTATCCGTCTCTAGTGTGAAAACGGCCATTGTTATTTGCCACATTACCTCTATATTATAAAGCCATGTATTACACTGTGATAAAACACCCGGACATTTGAGAACACTCAAGAAATGTAGAAAACCCTCCCCTACGGCTCATGTTTTCTAGTATATCACCTAGAACTAAGTGATATGCTTCTGCCCTGGCTAAATGATGAAGCATTGGTGTCCACCAAAGTATGGCCGAACATTTTTCTTCACGCAAAATGGTTAATGAAATTCTCAAACTATGGGCGATCACATATGTTGGATGAACCCAGTCTTTAGAGAACTACAGATCTAAAGCCTCTAGCCTGAAATAACATGTCAAAGTTTACAGTTTATGCGCTGTTTGGTTTCTTGACAGAAAAGGGTTTCCCCACAAGTTGTCAGCTGAACATTTGAATGGTTTTTCCCTTGTAAAATTTGTCTTGATCAACAATTGCAATATACCAACCTTCTCCTTCAGCGTCATTGCTGTTAAACCTGATACCCTACTGACTAAGGAATATTCCACCAACTGAGAAGGGGTCGCACTTTTCTTCCTTAAAATTTGGAAAACCGCGCAAAAGGAAATGTGTAACGAATCTAGCGAAAGCAATCCCGTAAAATACTAGTGCCAGTCTCCCTCGACCGTGACCACAAGTTCGCGGGTTTTTCGTGATTAGCAGTTTGCATTGCGGGCTAGAACCAATATGGCGGAGGTCGGGCGGCGTGAAGAATCGCCATTTCCACATCCCGCATGATACACCTTGTTTGTCCCCAAAATGCTGCATAACCGTTCTTCCCATTTATTCTGGGTATTACAGTCATCCCAAGAGAAACTGAAGACAATGCTTATACAAAATTTTGGGGTCAAGCAAGGTGGGAGCAACTTCAGAATACCCGGCCACTTTATTTACATGTGCCGGTGTGCTTTGAAGAACGAGGTATATAGCAATAGTTGCTATTCTTATTCAGTGAGATGCTAATAAGTGGCCGGGTATTCTGGAGTTCAGCTTCACAAGGACTGGGAACTACAAAATTCACAAATTCGATTTGCTGAAATCGATATTGAAAGCGGTCTAGATTTTCCCATCTAGGCTGGCATCTAGACCGGCGTCTAGAACTATTACATTTTGCAGCGAAAAAGTTGCGAACTAAAATGCAAAAATATTGACTAGTTTCTCCTAACAATATTTATTCATGGAAGTGCCAAAAAGCCTGACGAGAAAAAAAGTATAGAGGACGAGTTCATTGCCGTCGGCAAGTAAAATGTCAGCTAGCACAAACCAGTTATTAAACGAATTAATTTTTTCTTGTTTGCCATAAAATAAAAATCTTATTAACCGAGCTTAGCCGGTCTGTATGGGAGAATCTTGACCTTGGTCGTGTATACAGACCTCACTGCATTTGGTCTGTACCAATGACCTCGGTCAAGATTCTCCCATACAGACCGACTAAGCTTGGTTAATAAAAGCTAATCGAATGTGGTTTAGCATTGTCTGTACTCTTATCGACAATGATATGAGTCATCACAGTGATTAAAATTTGTTGTGGACTCACTTGGCTGCGCCTCGTAAGTCCACAACATTTTGACCATTACGATGATACATGTCACTGTCGATAAGGGTAAAGACAACGCTAAACCACATTCGATTTGTTTTTTACCGCAATGTCAATATCAAAGAAAATATTCTTTTTTTCAGAGCGTGACACACTGACGTGTGGAGTGTTGTCTGGTCTCTTATCAACAACGGCATATTAGCCAATCAAATTGCTAGATTAGTAGCGATTGTGGTGAAATATAGTATCCTCCATTCTTTGGTATAGGCCCTTTGCAGTTGGGGTCACGTGACCAAATTTTTCCAAGAAAATTTTCATATTATGGGCTATAACTTAAAGAATGCCAGAAATGGAGAGAGCGCATCGAAAATACCAAAATGGCCAAGTCTGAGGCCCCTGGCATTAAAGAGCAAGTTTATACGACAGCTTGAGTTTTCGGAAAATTTAGAGGATTTGTATGGAAAATGTTGCTGGAGAGCAAGACCTTGCTCTCCAACAACTTTTTCCATACAAATCTTCTTATTCTTTAAAAATTCAGGCTGTCAGTGTCATAAAATCTCATTCCTTAATGATGGGGGCCTCAAACTTGGCCATTTTGATATTTTTGACATGCTTTTTCCATTTCTGGCATTTGTTAACTTATAACCCATAATTTTATGAAAAGTAAGTCACGTGATGGCTTAGCTGCAAAGGACCTATTGAGCGGGGTTTCAGCGTTTTACGGTTTCTAGTAGGCCCAGGAGCCATAATCGGGGACGGAGACCGTAAGTCTTGGGATCCGCGCGCACCTATGATATGGGACAATTTTTCTATTTTTAGAACAAATTGCGCCATCCTGACGTCATGTATCCGCGCGGATCCACGCACATGTCGGGGCTCTCGCGTGGATGTTGTCACGTTGCGTGATCAAATGGTGAGAGTTGAGAGACCTTCAGAGATTATCTTGCGTATTTTTCACAGCGATGGCAGGGAATAAGGCAGGAATTACGAACCAGGGCGCTTATAAGTAGTTTTATGCTCTGAGCTAACGGAAAAGGTGGGTTTTTCAGGGTCGAAAACAAGACTTCAATCTCGCGCTGGAAATGAATAATAAGATCTGGTCACGCTAGTTGTAAGCTGACGCGTATGTTTTTGCGTTTGTTCTGACTTAAGAATATAGCAAGAAAACTCTCTACTCTGGTATCGAGTTAATTTGTGAGTTTCTCAGACAACGGTTAATCATAACCAAAACCTGTTTTGATGGTTTCTTATTGTTGCTGCTTGTTTGGTGAGTTTGCAAAAGTTTTTGAAAGGAAAAGTCTGACGCGTACAATTAGCTCATTTGCATAGTGAAGCTCGTGCACTTTCAAGTCCGAATCGGTGTTTTCAATTATCAATAAATCTTGACAAAGATTTCTTTCGTTATCTTTTGTGCTGAGATGCTGCAACAAAATTCACGAACGCAAAAAATGCTACTAACATCATGTGTGTTTCTTCAACATAAGCATAGTGAAGTTTTACACTGCGGAAATGAAAATAAACAAGGAGTTTTGATAACTCGATCAACAAAATCGAAATCGTTTTCGAAGTTGATTAAAGAAAGGGTCAACGTAACTTTGCTGATTATTTCTGCTTTATTCACATATTTTCAGCTTAGTTTTTAATATGTTCTCAAACATTTATCAATCTTAAACATATTTAAAAACTGTAGAGTTATTGTTTGAGTTCGATGTACGTTTTCACACGAAAGTGCGGCGCAAGTACAATTTGTCGTGTTTACTGACTGTACAAAACAAGCATCGGCGGGCGCTCTCATTCGTCGACAACAGACAATTTAGTGGATTTTTACACGAATAAAACTGAGCAATATCTACGGACATAAAGTTATTGGGCCTTGATGAAACAGTAAGCGTTGCTTACAATTCAGGCGAAACTCAAACTGACCAAACTAGCAATTATTTTGTTTTACTTTTCAGTCGCGATAGACTGGCAAATTGCTCGCAAGCGTGTGGCAAGAGGAGCTAGGAAACTATGAAGTCCTAAAGCTCTGCTATATCTAAATATATCCAGCTGGTTTTTTGTTGTGTAATGGAAAAGCTGTTAATCTTCAATATATGTGAAATTTAAAGTGGAGTAATGTACAGCTCATGTAAAAGAAGCATCCGTCGGAACACAACTTGGTCAGCGATATATATCTAAGCTTAAAGCGGTACCTAAATTCGACACTGTCTTACTTCACTCAAACTGGAGCAGCTTACGACGAAAATACTTAAGAAAAATTCCAACAGACGTAAACGCATTGAGTTGTGGGCCAAAAACATGAAAAATTTCGGGAATTTCGGACGCCATTTCCCCCGCGCGACATCCGCAAAAATCCTCGCAGCATGTACGCGCGTGTGCCTTAGGCGATGGCGCAATTTGTTCTAAAAATAGAATTATTGTCCCATATCATGGGGACAACCCCAATACTAGAAATGGCGCGCGCTTACGGTCTCCGTCCCCGATTATGGCTCCTGGTAGGCCCCAATGCCCCCTCCTACATGGCCTGCAACCTGCCCTCTGGTACAGTTTGTGTCTCCCTACATGACAAACTTACCTAACAGCCAAGATGGCGGAGTACTTTGATGAAGTTGTTCTCGATACAGAAGACTTAGAAAAGCTCTTTCAGGCGGCGACAGAATTTGTCAGAACTATGCGTAATTTGAGCGACGAGAAAAAGCTTGCTTTCTATGCTTTATACAAACAAGTTAGTCCATTAAATTTCTTGTAAACACCCTCTTTGTTAATAGCATTTCCCCAATTACTTTTTGTTTTTGAAAACCTGTCAGAACACATTTCTCTCATCATTTTCGGCGAATTGCTTCTTTTCTTTTTTATGAGTAAGGCAAAAGAAGGACCATGCAATACGTCAAGACCAGGATTTTGGGACATTGTTGGAAGGGCAAAGTGGTAATTCTTTTTATTTTTATTGTTATTTTTTTAAAAAAAGTGGCAATTCTATGTCTTACATTAATATATATATATAAGTCTACATTTACAGACGTACATCCTAAGGAATTCCCTATCATTGGTCTGTACACAACATAATTCTCAGTGAATGAAAAGAGAAAGGATGGATCTTAAATTTGTTGGTACTTAGACCAATATTTAACCTGAAATGATACCAGTGTCCACATCAACCCTTCAGATTCCTAGAGTCATTATTTGTGCGAGTAGCACTTTGGCTGATAAATGAATGGATATCACCTACTTCACACAAATAGCTTAATTTTAGGTAGTGAAAACCCTTTCAGGATTCATGTCAAGATATCAATTGGTGAAATCTAGGAATACCTTATAGCTTGACAGTGGCTGAATTATGTAATATGTAATTGTTAGGTGGGGCCAAATGGGTTCTAAATTTTCCACTTTATGTGTATTTACTATTGACTCTTAGTTCCCTATCCCCTTTCAGAGCAGAAAAACGTAGTAAGCATGCAAGAGTTTTGACTGTGCACCAGGCTCCAAGTTTAAAAAAATGGCGAGAATTTTATTGATCGTGTAAACAAAAAAAAGTTACGAACTTTGTATGCTTTTCCAATATTCCCGGAAAGCAGCAACATTTTAGCATCACTAATGGAAAGCTAGTGTATTGTTTTTGTGGGGAATCAATCTTTTTCAGACAAAATCAACCTAAAGACGGTTTCCGAACCCTTTATATTCCCGCGGTATACCAGAAATTTTGTCGACAAGACACATTTTATCCACAAATACTCTTTACATATTGCATCCATATAAACAACCCACTGAATATATAAGCAAGAGAGCCTCTGAGCAGGTAGGGGGAGACTTGTTTTCTTTACAGTGAAATGCTGAAAAAAATTCATGCTCGCCCCGGTATGAATAAATCAACCGAGCGACATCCTCATGTACCTCATTAGAGTCCGCTGTTCCTTCCAACCACTGTGAACCATTGCAGCTTCTTGCAGCTTACATTATTACTTGGGTCCACAAGTAGAGCTAGGATAGGCAGAAAGCTACGCAGTAGGTTTTTCAGCTCTGAAGTACCCCCTTCCCTAGTAGCTTTTGTTTTGTAGTGATTTTTTTTCTATTGTAAAACATTATGCAATGTGATGTTATGATAGAAGTAACTTCTCTTTAATTTTCTCCTGAATCCTATCACCCTGTGAAACCCACTTCTTGTTAAATGTCTTTCCCCAGCTACCTCTCCTACTCCAATTAATTAATAGAAATTGTTCTCCCAGAATAGAGGTAGATCTCTCTGGCTAGGATTAGGAAATGAGTAGAAAACTGATTCAGGCTCAGTTTCTCAAAAGGAAATCAGAGTGCTCGAATATCTCCCACAATCTTTAATGGCTAATTCCCTCTTTGAGACGCACCTGCAGGAATCTTGGTAGTTGTAGTCGTCAAATTAAATATCCAGTTCAAGATGATGAATACAATAACCATGGTTTCCTTTAGGTAAATCTCAAAGGGGGAATTGGCTATTGTCATGTGAACTAAGTCGATCCTTGTATCTCTTATTTTTAAAGGGACTCATGGAAAAAGCTTGGAGAGATGTCCAAGCAAAAAGCCCTAGAACTTTATATCCAGAAACTGTTTGAAACAGACCCAGAATGGGAGGCAAAATATGCCGTCACTGATGACTTGGTGAGTTATTAATATTTTTGCAGTCCATATTGTCAGTCTTCTGTTCATTTGGGTTAAATTTGGGGTGAATTTTATTGCTAAAGGATCTGACACCACTACAAATTACCTTGCTGTACTCAAACATTTTGACACAGACTGTAAAGGAAAGTGAAAAACCTGCTCATAAGCAGACAATGGGCCTTGCTGTCAGCACTCTGCGAGGAGATGATGATGATGATGATATTATAAGGTCTGTACTAATAATCTACTTGTTTTGAAATAAGTTACTTAGACTAATTTACATTAGGGTGAATGATTCAGAAAAGAAACATGCAGGATCAGTACTTCATTGGTATAATTTGTAACCTGATCACTGCCCTGGTTTAACCAGAAACTGAAGTAGCCAGTGGGAAGAACTCCCTCATGTAAGCTATTCTGGTATATATGTGTGCTCTCTGGGATTAGATTTTTAAGCTTCTTGGTCAAAAATGGAGTCTCATTGCTTGTCTGATACTTCTCCTGTCTAATTTTGAAATATTTGTTGTTTCGACATGTTTTGTACAACTTATTTTATATTGGGAAAAGTTTTAGTCACAGTTTTTTATTGGTCACAGTGCCCTTTCATCGATGGCCATTTTAGGCCTACTTTCAGGGGACTATTTGGTCTGATATAATTATATACTAGATTTGTGGTAGTCAGTGAGCTAGCAATGACACACCTAGGACATTCCAAGAGTTTAACCCTTGGCTTAAAAACTACTGAAACCCTTCTGTTGAATTCTCAGAATGTCTGTGATTTGATTTCACTTCATAGTGATACTAACAAGTCAGTGTTTGATTGGTGCAAGGAGGGAAATGCAAAAAAGATGGATGCTCTGCTCACAAGAGAAAACATTAACAGCAAGGACGAACAGGTATTGGGCTGCTGAGCATACAAGGGCATATTTTTGAAAGGTTTATTGGTCTCGTTTTGTTTCTTCTGCAATTTTTTTTTTTTTTCATGCATCTGTATCCCATTTCAACACTCGTACATTTGAGCATTGTCATTTTTTTTTTCTGGCAAGAAGGTCACAGCCCCCCAAGTCAGAAGAGCTCTGCATGTCTGCTTATTTGTATCTGTTATTCTTAGGGGCTGACACTACTTCACTGGGCCTGTGACCGAGGTCATGAAAATGTAGTGACGCACCTAATAAAAAACAAGGCTGGAGTAAACACACAGGTAGAAATATCACTGAAAAGTTTTTTTTGTGGCTCTAAGGACTGAATGGTCTCAGCCTGTCAGCAGTTGGCCATTTCTTGACCAGCAATTAAATCCACAGAATTCTGATTAACTAATATTATTAAAAGTAGAGTTTTATTTCTGTCATGTTAGTTAAAAACTGGTAATTTCCAAGAGCAAGGTAGTGATCTCATTTCAAAAGCTTGTTTTTATAAGATTCAATTCAAAATACCAGTGTTTGTGAGTTCAGAGGACATTTAAAGGCAAATGGAATAATTAAACTCAAATCTGTGTACATGTAGTTACCTGGTCTTTCCACTTAAGACAATAAATCATTCCTACTAACTTTTGTTTCCTTGGTAGTTTTTTTTAGAGAATTGTGTACACTCTTGAGGATTCCTAGTTTTGTGTGAAAATGAGTCTATTTTTTTGTGGCTAATACACAAATTATGTTCAAAAAGTCAAGTCCGATTGCCTGAGGCTAGTGAATTTTACAGCCAGGCTAATGGATTCTATCCTTTGCTTGCTCAGTTGGCAATTGAACGTTTTGGGACAATTGTTTCAGAGGAAATTCAAATTACAGACATACGTACAGAAAAGGGATAAAATATTGTATTAGTTTACTCACTCTTTTTGACATGAGCCGCTGGGGGTACCGGGGAGTAAAATTTCAAATTATTTAATTGTACTAGAAAGAAGTGTTTTGGGGGCTAGTGAGAATGATGTCTGGGCAAGCCTGAGAAGTGGTTTTCTTTTCACCCTAGTACATTCTCAAATGATAATCTATCTGCTTTTATATTTAAACTGGATTTGATTTTTTAAACTAGGATGCTGATGGTCAAACACCATTACACTATGGTAGGTACAGGTAGTTTTCATTAGAGAAATGAGACTTTCTTTCATATAGAGTTTTTTTTTACGAATTAAATTTTCATAATTTACACATTATTTTTCTTTTCATTCCCACACGTAACTAATACAACTTTGGTAAGTTGCATGGGAGTGAAACTCATTCCTTTTCATTATCCAAAGCTTCTTTTAGATCAGGACTTGCATTCCTTATTTTCATGTGTAGTGTCCTACATATAGCTGTAGTAGATACACACATAGGAATGAAGCCCTTTTTGAATGGTTTTCGAGGTAAATAAGTTTAAAACTGTTTTTTTTCTTTTGTTCCACATAACAGCTGCCACCTGTGACTTTCTGTCAATAGTAAAAGAGCTATTACAGTCTGGAGCAGATTGTTCAATTGCTGACAATGACGGCTTTCGACCAGCTGATGTTGCAGACAGTTCAGCAATAAAAGAATTACTTAATACATGAAACCAGGAATCATGAGGCTGTAAGTGTGTATGAAGCTTCAAAAGCTGAAAATCAATGTATTTATTCATGCCTTGCAAAGAATTATTTTATCCATTTCACAATTCAGGATTATTTTTACAACAACATTATTACATGTACATAAGATCAGAAATGGCTATTTGAAGATCGCTACCAAGTGAAAGGACAAGCACATGAAATCCTAAAAAGTTATCAAACTTGCTTTGGCATTCAATTCTTATCACAATATTTATATTGAAGACTTCTGTAAAAACAGACAACAGATTGAAGTGTTGATTATTTTATGAACAACCTCAGTAAATTAGAAAAAAACGCAAAGTAAAAATCAATTGTCTACATTGTCTCATTCTTGTGATTTTGTTAGTAAAATAATTAAATATTCGAAATACTACCTACAGGTTCTTACTCCTCTTATCTATAAATAATTTTAACCCCTGTGCCTAATTCCTAAAGTGCTTTGCATCTTGAAGTTCTGCTTTCCCAAGATCTATTTTGTTTCTCTTAAGCTTGGTTTTTACTAGTGGCACGAGCACAAGCGCAAACACAATAATTCTTATTTCACCATGATAACAGCCTTGATGCAGGCATAAGCACAAGTACAAGCACAAGGATCAAAATTTCTCCTTAGACTTGTGTTTGCGTTTATGCTTGTGTTTCCACTGCAACAGGTGAAAACAAAATACTGCTTAGGCATAACACAAGCACAAGGATACTTGCTACATGTGGTTAAGTTTGGCCAATGAAAACACTGGATCCAGATTACCTCACGCCTAAACAATTTGGAAGGTTTGGATGATTTTGCTTGTGCTTGTGATTGCGTCGAATTTCGTTTTCACTTAAGTAATCTCTATTGCTTGTGCTTGTGCTTGTGCTTGTGCTTGTGCTTGCTTTGTGCTTGTACATGCACTTGTGCTTGCGCTTGTGTTTATGCTTGTGCTTTCCTCACTAGTGAAAACCAGGCTTTAAAGATATATCTTAAAAGAGTTCAGTATGAATCCAGTAAACTTACATGTAACTGGTAATCAAGCATTTAATTTGTCAAGTGCAGTTCTATGGCAGTAATGATCCATTCAGGGATTTGTGTTACCCTTGTTTTAATTAGGTGCAAGTCTAACACATTATACGTGATAAATACTCCACTCAAATATTTTCTGTTCAATACAGCACAGTTCTCTATTCTCTGGTTATACTTTGCTCAACTGAAGGCTCTTAAAATACTACCCACTTAGCAAAAAATAAAATGCCATATTAAATAGAAAATTTGTAATGACAAAATATGTGCATTTATGATTAAAATTTAATTCTTACCATGGGTTTTCTAAATCCTACATGATGCATAAAGATGTGCAGTAACACAACCTACATACAGTACTCTAATACAATAATTATTATTGCGAGTGCATGATCCGACTGTGGTCATTGATCTTCAGTGGTGTTCTTTTAGCCAGTCCAATAATTGTGGAACAAAATATGTTATGATAATATCTGCACCTGAAACACAATAATACCAGGGCAATTAACATGATCATAACATTTCAATTTGTTTAGTACATGTAGTTGTCAGACCTTAGACGGCCTTTGAAAGATTCATGACACCAGGTTGTTTTTGTTTGAAAAGCTTTTATATATGTCAGTTTATTATGTAATTTTCTTTTGAAGAGGACAGTGATGACATGAGGTCATCGAAAGCTCATGTAACGTTCTTATTGTTAATGTTCATTTTCAAATGTCTTTCTAAACTGACCCTATTAGCAGCTTTTTAAACCTGGCAAGCAATCAAGCTTGAAACAAACTGCTAACTCCACAATAACAATTATATTATTGTCATCTTGATGCTAATAATTACCTGCCCTTCTCATTGATGTTAAGCATTCTAACACTATGGTCTTCAAGTCAAAAGCTCCAGCTTTGCTTCCATGGTACAGCATGGCAAACTCTCCAGAAACCTGCAGTAATGATAAAGTTGCCTCAGGATCAGTTAGGCCTAGTCTCAAGGATTTACCCTTCAGTGATTTAAGTTTCGCTAGCGACAGAGCCAGAGTTGTAGTTGGAGTCCTAAGAAAGCTTATGACCTAGTGAAAATCAAAAATCAGAGCCGTAAGCAGAATCATAAGCTCAACAGAATTGGAGTCAGAAGAATCAGAACGTTTCCATTTCTTCTGATTCTGTTAATAACTCTGTTGCTTACGATCTAGTGAAAACTAGATTGTTGGAGTCAGAAGCAGAAGCGGAAGAATAAACCAATCACAAGGCCTGGAATCTAACATTGTGATTGGTATATTCTTCTGCTTCTGCTTCCGACTCCAACAATCTAGTTTTCACTAGATCGTAAGCAATGCAGTCATAAGCAGAAAGGGCGTTCTGCTTTCGACTATGTCGGTTTGATTTTCACCAGATTGTATCGCTCTACACTTCTGATTACGACTCCGTCGCTAGTGAAAACCAACCTTTATTATCAGCTATTTCGAACTATTTTTTGTTTCCCCTGAGAGTTTGAAAAAGCAGGGTTCAACTGTATATACTGGGTTCATACAGGTCCTGGAAAACCTGGAAAGTCCTGGAAAAGGGCTACTGGTCCTGGAAAGTTCTGGAAATCTGTTAAACTCAAGTAAAAAATATGAAATGTATGGCAGACAGTAAGGAGAATTAACATTAAGATCTCAGGAGTGAAAGGGTTAATGTGAATTTTAGAGTCCTGGAAAAATCAATCTGAGTCCTGGAAAAGTCCTGGAAATTTGTTTCTGAAAAAGGGTACGAACCCTGTATATACAAATCCAATCTACTAACCTTAGTACATTTCTGCACACACTTACAAACTTGATAGATGATAAAAAACGTTATAGTATAGGTCTGCAATGTGTGCAAAGGCCAATAGCCACCAAGCGGCTGAAGTCCTCGTCAAGCATTGTCTGCTCATAATGATTCTGAGTGAAATGTTTCAAATGTACAAATTAGGAAATGTTGTTTACAAACCTGGTAAATTGCCAGAGGCAAGTCAGGAAACTAGAATTTAATCAAGAGTACACAAGTTAGTTGTGCTTGCGCCACCCTTGGTAAGTGCAGCTTTCCCAATCTTCCTTTGGGAAAAAAGCTAAGGGTTTCAATTATTTAGGTTATAAGAATTCAAGTGGGTATATCTACATGTGCTGCCAACTCACCTCACAAAAAGGTGACAAACTGATCTTATATTGCACAGCCATGCACTGACTAAACCTGTTTGTTTCTCATTGGGAGGCTCATCTGGAGAACTCAGTGACCTAATTGCCCACCAAGAAACTCATATTTTTGTAGGTAATATGACCACAAGTAAAATTATTGAACAAATTTCCAGTATACTGTAAGAGCTGGCAAGGAAGCCTATTAATTAATAAGAAACCATAAAAGGCTACCTCTAAGTTAAAATGATTTGTAAGGTTTCCCTGTTAAAGTGATTAAGATAGCAGTAGCTGAAGATAGACAGCAAGAATTAAAAGGGTAGTTTCTACAGACTGAAATAATTTCTTTAGTTTCGCTTTGATAGACACAAGAAATTGCGCTAATGATACGGTACTAAAGTGTAAAATAGTTTGGTTGTTAATAGTTTATAGAAAAACAATCTAAACCTGTAGTACCTTATCCTTAGTCTGTCTCACAATATCAAGATATGCCATTCCTGGTTTCACCATCAGCATGTCTGCACCTTCTTTGACATCACGCTCCTAGACATTTTTTCAAGTAACACCAGCAATGATGTAAAAATTTGACACGCTCAGACATGACTACAAGTATGTAGTAGTAAATGGTAAAATCTGAGATTGAGATGCAGTGACCTTTGTTTCAAAATCTTGAGAGAAAACCAAGCAGAGAACTTGCTAAACTTAGTAACAGTATCCAAAAATCTGACCCCAAGCTGCACTGGTAATGACACAGCAAAACGTACCACTGCTCTGGCTGCAAGACCCTTAGAGCCTAATGGCAACTGGTAACATCTCCTGTCGCCAAATGCTGGTGCACTCTTGGCTGCCTCTCTGTAAATGAATGAGGTTTACCTTAAGAACAAAAAAATGAAAGACAGGTGGTCGAAACTCTAGTTCGCATTGGAAGCAGAGTTTGCACTGTTCCTATTTCCAAAGGCATTCTTTTCATCTTTGGGCAAGGAATTTTGTAATGGAAACATTTTAATGTTCGGGCTTAATCATGATAATTGGGATATGATGTATTTAATGCCACAAGAAAAACACAATCTCACAAGAGGCTTGAAAGATTAGTGACAAACCCTGAGAGTCGTGACAGAGAAGAAATTAGTTTGCAGCTTACCTGAATGGACCATAAAAACTAGAGGCAAACTTGGCACTGTAGCTCATTACTGCAACCTAAAAGAAGACAATTATAGCACATTGTAGTGACATGAATATTTACCCATACACACTACATTTTATCTGCTCTGCTATATGTGCTGTGTATACAGTTGAGAAACCAATCTTGCCCCCCGGACCATGCATTTTTGGTCAGCAGTAACTGAATGGCTGGTGCTCTGGACAAAATTGAAAACTGGAACCAGAAAATCCTGGATCAGGATTGATTGTGCACATGCATGGAGAGAGTTACCACTGTAACTAATGCTGGTTCACCTTAAAGGAGTTACGTCACGGTTTGCACATACTGAAAAGTTTAGCCTCAATTTTTCAAATTCGTTGTTTGTAATCCGTGTTAATCATCTCCATCCTTAGCCATCCTTGTTCCTTTATGGTTTATCATTATCTCTTTGATGTTTCTCTATCTTATTAAACTGTTGTTTTCAGTTTTCCTACCATTTAAAGGTAATTTTGTATGTGGCCAAAATAACTCAAAATACTATGACTGAGCTCCTTTAAGATTTCTCTCAAAGGTCTCAATCTCTTGGTACTAACCAAAAGGATCGCAGCCGCTGTGAACAAGATTGTTGAGAAACAAACAACATTCATTTCTGACAGGAATCCTTTACTATTAATTTCTTGTTTAAGATTTCATAATAATTTGATTTGAAAGTGCCTCGGGAGCTCAAACATGTATCAAGTGATATCTACTATTTAATTGGTGCATAATATACATAATTAAAAGTTATTATTATTATCTACTTTTTGTATGATTTTAATTTTTCAAAGTTAAACAAGAACCACAGACAACAATACATTCAAGCACCAGTGTTTCAAATTACCTTGTAAATATCTCACTACCACTACAGTAACTCTGAAGAACTACCTGAGAAAGCACTTTTTCATTCTGGTATTATATGGTACCTTTCCTCCATAACCCATCCTGTGTAAAATTTCCTTAATGGCTGCAATACGGTTGTCCATCATGTCTGATGGGGCTATCACATGACATCCTACATGATATCAAGCAAGATTAAATTTAGAAATCTGCCACAGTCCTTAAAGCTGGTTATACAGTTAAGTCATCCTACTGTGGATAAAAGACTTTGCCAAGCTGGCATGGCGAGCAAGGGTGGGGTACAGTGACAGTGCTACGTGTAGCTTCCTACCAATGTGTCCCAGCTTTGAATCCTGAACCCAGAATTATGATACAGTGGGTTGAATTTACTGAAGGTTATCTTAGTTTAGTGTCCAATGCCACAAGAGATAAAAAGAAACCAAACAACAAAGAAGCTAACAAGTGACTGAGGAAAATTTTAAAATTATCTGTCAAATATTTCAACTGTGTACCAAAATCTGAATCTTAATATTGAACATTCATACCTGCCTTGGCATAAGATAAAGATATTTCTGCTATTCGTTTGATACTTGCTGGATTGTTGATAGAACCATCAACATTGAGAATACCTGATATATGAAAAAATAATATGTTTTAATAATAACAAAGAGGACGTTTCCTTGTAAGTTGATGCCTTCTAACTACACTTTTCAAAATTTTTATTTAACATGTCAACATGATTAAAACTCTTAACTAAAAGAAAACTAATTATTGAAAAACAGAAAGGACTTACCACAATGGCCATGGGTTGCATAAGGACAAATGCAAACGTCACAGCATATCAGCAGATCAGGATACAAGGATGATAGCTTCTTAGTGGCCAGGATCACAGGGGAATCCTCACTGTCAGCATTGTAACCATCACCAGTCTACCATTACATGTGAAGATAAACCAATCAAACCTCTAATAACTTCCTTGAACACCTGATAATCTGATACAAACCTCTAGGCACATCTTTTGCTGGCTCCTTGTTTCTGGATGTAATTATGGCGAAGGGTCACACATGCAGTGTCATATTAATTAGTTTGGATCACAAATTGTCAAAGTAGTAGTACTCTAATATCAAACTAAACATCCCCAATAATTAGAAAGCCTAAATGACAATTAAGCAGCAAATGTTATCATTTTGGTGTTTTCACTAGCTGCTGAGGAACAGTTCAAACAGTTGAAACGAATAACAAAACAAAATCAGTGAAAGTAGCTACTTCTTTCTTGAGTTGTATTTTTGGCAGACGGGACCCAAGACCAATCTAAAAAATGAGCAAGTTATTAATATAAAGCAATACACTGTTTACCAGCAGGCATGATTTGTTACCATGGATGTGCCCCCAAAGAAATGTTTTAACTTACAGGATATTTAGTGCCTCTACTGAGCTTTTCTCTAATGCGTGAACAAACACTGGATACCCTGACACCCATTTGGTTTACAATTTGCTCACCAAGTATTTCTACTACAGCTAATTACACTGGACAAAATTCTGACCTTCCAGTAAAGTGTTGGAAAGGTATGTTAATATCCGGAAATATTCTGGTAGACACATACCTTATTAAGCCTGGAGACAACTCCAAACAATAAAACAACCTTAAGTCCTTTCTCTACCAAGGGTGTAACTATCTTTTCTATGTTGTTAACTCCAAACCTTTAAATGACAAGAAAGTATATCTAGACGGTATCAGAAGCAAAGTATTGATAATGTAGTTGATTATCAGATCTGCAGAGGTCAGACTGGTGTATCCAATTGGCAGTGTATGGTGGGGGGAGACAGGGGGTGAGAGCCCAGGAGAATAGGGGACGGGAGGGCGGGAAGCGGGAGTTCTCAAAAGACGGGAACCATTAATAAGCATAAATAAAATGCTTTCAAAAACAAGAACCCAAAATGTTATTTGATTTACAAAAAACAAAAATTTATCCTTGGGCTTAAAAACTGAGGCTTACTTCCAGTAAAATTGGAAACCCATTAACAGTGGTTATGTCATCAGCATTGAAATTTTGTCGCTTAAGCTGTCAAAAAAGGTGAATGAGAGGAGCAAGGTTGAAAACAAAGGAAAAAAAGGAAATGCCTAGGGAGTGTGCAGCTAAATGACTGGGATGTGTTTTGAGTCTCCTTATTTACAGGGTATGGGAGAAAGATGGCCAAGGGCGAGAGTTGGGAGATAAAGGTACGGGAAGCAGGAGAACAGGGTGCGAGAACGGGAGGTTTTACAATCCCTGTTCCCTCCTCCCTCCCCCCACTGTATAGTATTTGAAGACTGCAGACTTTTTAACTGATATTTGTATAATTGTTCATATCCATCACTGAGAGCTAACAGTAAACAGGGTAACCTGTGTGCTATTCAGATTCAGGCTAACCAGAGTGCTATTTAGGCCTGTATTTACATGCAGGCCTACATGTAGTCTGCAGTCTGCAAATGTCATACACTGTCCAACTGGCTACCACTTATGCTTAAAATTCAAGGCCTGATCTTGAAATCAGCTCCTTTATCATTATCCTTGATAATTACCATTATAATATAGTGTACCTGTATTGCCCAGGGAGGCTTGATATTTCCTCCTCTGCATCAGCTTCATCTCTACAAAGACAGTAAGTTTTGGTATAAACTCCTGGAGCCATGAAAGGTTATAACTGTGCATATCCCTTGGTTATCTGCTACCTACATGCCTCGATCACAGAGGAAATAACACCTAACGATCTTGTAATGAATGCCTGAATGTTTTCCTCCTCGTTGCAAACCCCGTCCTTGGGAGGCGAAGGGGAATTATCATGAACTTTTTATTACAAGACAATTTCCGTACATCTAATCATTATATGCACTTACGAAATGAAGAGAGGGTAAATCAAGTTCTTGTTCGTGATTTCTGTATTAGTGCTTTGCCAGCTCCTGGTTGTGGGATGGTTATAACCACCATGCAGAGATGCTCCGCACTGAGACGAGTAAGGCGCCGCCATTTTAGAATACAAATATGCCTTTATTATAGAAGTTCAGCGGCTGATGTGAGAAGGGGAGGTTGAATCATGTAATATCCATAAACTGACT
Source organism: Orbicella faveolata (assembly GCF_042242905.1). Lineage (NCBI taxonomy): Eukaryota > Metazoa > Cnidaria > Anthozoa > Scleractinia > Merulinidae > Orbicella > Orbicella faveolata. The sequence continues at coordinate 11,331,821 of NW_028301565.1, forward strand.
TGCCTGGTCAACATCTGAGCAGCCTTAATCTCTTAATTTTTCTAAATTATGTTCACTTTGATAGTTGTTTGGAAAACCAAATTTGGTCCAAATTAGGTCTAGGTACATGAAACATGACAAGATTGACCAAGTTAACCATATTTGCCTTTTGGGACGTTTCATTTGGGATTACATGACAATATGACCAAAAAAGATCGCGGGCGCCAAGTTCCCCATGATTTATGACTTTCTTTACTTCTTGACAGTATTTTTGCGCTGTTTGGATTGCTGTGGGATTTAAGTTTTCTAGACGAGTACTTGGAGAAGTAAGTATGCAAATAAAGTTTAAGTATATAGGTGTAAAATAGCTGGCTTGGAAATCTTTCAACATTGTAAGTTTAAATAACTTATGTTGTTTATTCAATATTGCTGTCAAATCATGTTTTTAGATAAGAGTGTAAAATAAGGTATGTAATGTAGTGATTATTAATTTGTTGTGCCGGCAGAAAACATATACATGCCAAAGTATTTTAAATTCTATGCTAAACATTCATCAAGATTTATGAAGTACAAAATTTTAAACTTTAGCCATGGGTAGAGTGCAGTTCACTTGAACCTCACCTGGAAGATACGCCAAAATTTAAAGGATTGTAATCAAAAAAGCAAATTTTCATACCAAAGATCTTTGGTGGTCTAAGACAGGAAGATCTATGAGACCTGAAACTTGATACTACATTTTTTTTTTTTTTCTTTTTTTCATTTTCAGTCATGGTTAACGACTGTTGAAAGAAATGTAAATGAGAGTCATCCATATGACAGGCAATGATACAAGTAATAAAATTTTGTTCTTTTTATGTTATTGTGTCCAACTTAGAAATATTACCACGTTCAAAGATGATTGAAGTCACATGTAATGATCGTCTTGGGAAGAAAGTTCGGGTCAAGTGCAAGTATCCTTTAAATACATGGGACAGTATACACTAAATGGATTCTGAACAAAATGAGTTTTTTAACTCAAAAGGCACTTTAGGGCGACTACCATCACACTATTGCGACATTACTCCCTGGAGGGTTAAATTGGTGAAAGTAAATAGCTGTTTTTAAGGACATTTTACATTTTAAAATCTAAAGACTATTGGCACCTTGACCCTAGGTACATTACACCTCCTTGGAACGTTTTTCATCCACCAAAATGCCTTTAAAAATCACATAATATGTGATTACCTTGCCAATGGCTGTCAGTCCATTAGCTGAAATGGATTATTGTTCTGTGAAAATATCATACTGCCCTGAGGGTAACTGGATAAATTCATATAGAAAAGAATTCAGGAAAGGTTGACATACACATGTATGCCCATAATGGTTGAATTTATAGGGTTCTAAGTGTCTGTCTACTGAAAGTGGATTTTAGTTTGAGTCCACCTAAATAAACCTCAGTGGTGGTTACATTTCATTATGAAGAGGTTTCTACTAATGGATATTCAGCAGGGAAAATACTCTGATTAATGACATCAGTATTGAATAAATATATTAAGCAATCACTAATAGACCAATTTTGATATGTTAAAGTTCAGCCTAAAACAGTAGATTTCAGTACGAGGCTCCTGGGGAATAACTACAGAGTTTATGGGGTTTATTCCCCAGAACCTCATGCTGAGGTCTATTGTGTTAGGCTGAATTTTAATATATCAAAATTGGTCTATTGAAAAAGAATCACCAAAGCTTTGTGTGTCACCAAGACACTGCTATATACATAATAACGAAACTTAGTAACATGAATAAGCTTTTGCAGAAACCTTGACTTTGTTTTTAGTCCTGATGATACTGTTGGAGACTTGAAGAAACTTATTGCTGCTCAGACAGGAACCAAATGGGACAGGATAGTGCTTAAGAAGTGGTAATTAAACCTGGATTAACACTTCTAACACCTTAGGCTTTTAGCTCACAAGAGGTTTTAAATAATATTCCAGAATAGAATATGTTCACCAATCGTAAGTACCCCTTAGCACTCTAGAGGCACAGTGGCGTCATGGTTAGTGTGCTCGACTTCAGATCGAGCAGTCCAAGTTTAAACCCTAGCCAGGGGCATTGTGTTGTGTTCACACACTTTACCCTGCAGTGCCTCTCTCTACCCAGGTTTATAAATGGGTACAACTCTGCAATGGACTGCAGCACTGTTGTAGCACTGTTGACAAAAGTCAATAACCTGTACCACATCTGTCCTTTTCTGCAGGTATACCATTTTTAAAGATCACATTACACTTGAGGATTGTATCCTTTGATAAAAGATCATCGCTATTCTAACAAGAGGTCTCTTTTGATCAAGACAGTATTTCCAGCTTAGTGCACTGTACAATATTGCAGTGCAAATAAATCTTGTTGATTAAAGTCAAACTCATCTGTTGAAATGGTGTTAACCACTAGTGGTATTTTGTGCCTTATCTGGAAAGCTTCAGCCTCACTTTCCAAAATCATCATTGAACAACTATCGCCACTGGATAGGATTTCAACACACACTTAACATGACTCCATGATGCTTTATGCTTATGATTATAAGTTATTAGTTTGATTGTATATAGTGATTTGTAATAGCAAGATTGACTTGATTTTACAAATTTCAATTAAGCTCAAAATACAGTCACATGAGACTACTTTCCTTGAGCTATTTTGTGCATGATTTTCATCATGTAACACTCAGTTCTTTTTGTTAGCTCTGTGGTCAAACATTGATGCGTTGGACTAAGTGTGATCACTGACCAGTGTCTTTGCAAATGTATTCTTGGGCAAGAGACTTAAATCTCACACCACCTCTCTCCGCACAGAAGCGTGAACAGGTGCTGATGAACTTTTGGCAAAGCCTGATTAAATTCTGCGGAAGCAGTAACCTGCAGTGGACTAGCTTTCCATCAAGGAGGAGTATGGGGTGTAGAAAGTCCTTGTCACTCCTTGTTATGAAAACCAGGCTAGGCTCTGGTGTTGTGAACTAAATCTTCTTATGGGAACAGACAATACTGATCAGCTCTATGTTAGATAACTTTACAGCGTTTTGCATTAAACATTACACAGCACTTTTCCTTGATTTACCACTTCAGATGAAATTCACGATGGAATGAACTTAGAGCTGTACTACCAGTAAACATCCATACTAAAGACAAAATGCCAGATCTTACTGCCACATCAACAACATGAGAGACTTAAAACAAAAATAATCAGGGGCACCCAACGGATCGTTTTGGTAAATTATCTATTTCGAAGGCCTTTAATCCCCTCTGATTTTCGGAAGGGAATTGTCACCTCCAACTTTCGTGATATGAGAAATTTAATGTCTGTTGTTTTCGGATTGTAAAAACTGTCGTTTTGGGTACTGAAAAAAGGTCAGCTATTACTGTCAGAAAGGTGATAAGACCTAAGGTTTTCGGGGAATGGACAAAAAAGCCCTAATAAATTTGAGAATACTCAAGTTCCCCTAGAATAACAGAGCAGGTAAACTTTTTTAGCGCAACCTAAAATTAACCTACAGAACTTTAAAAGCACTCCAGATAGCCTAAAACAGCGTTTAAAAGCATTTGAGAGAAAACGGTCATTGGTTGCCCCTGAATAATAGCAAACACTGTAGTTCATATTAGTTCTAACAGTGATGGTCATACAACTTTGACTGTTTTTCAGGTCAGTCACCATGACTGCAAATTGTATAATAAAGTAATAAGGACTGACCTGGTCTCGGACTTTTTTTTTTGATAAAAGAGAAAGCTGGACTAGGGTAATAAGAAATCTCATGAAGCAAAAACAACCAAGAATGAGAAGAATTCTGTTTGAACTTGATTACCTAGAACATACTGCACGCATTTTTGGAAGAAATATGTTGAAACTCAGTAGATCTAAAACTAAAACGTTATTACTTCAGTAAAAAAAGAAAACAATGGGAAACTCCTCAGCTCTGCCCTTTGTACAGATTTCATGGCTTTTATTTTCCACTTCTTATTTGAGAAAATGGGGAGCAAGGAAAGGGTTCTTTGTGATCCGCTATTTACAGGCATTTAGAAAATATTCTTTTCTATTAGTCCAAGGAAGATTTCTAGTTTTTTCATGCAGAACATAATCTGTAGCAAAGATCCCGCACTTAATTTAACTGTATGAATAATACGATCTTTGAAATCAGCATTGTAAATTAAAGCAAATGATAAGGTCACTTTGCTCTTAATGAAGTCTGATAACTTTGTATGTACAAAATTTAAGCCCTCGTTTGTTTGGTGTTTGGGTATTAGAAGTTTGTGGCGAAATGTCTTGAAAGCTTGACAGTTTGATAAGCTTCTCGTTTTGAAGGAATGTCTAATTTTCGGACTGGGCTGAAAGTCGTTGCAGTTTTTTGCCAGTTGATTCTGAAATGCCAGTCTTGAGATGTCCGTTTCCAATCATTGAAGTTTTCAGTATCCGCTTTGTAATAACTTCCAGTACATTGTACTATTCAATGAAAAAGTACAGCAACCAGAAGCTAAAGCTGTTCTACAGTTATGTTGTCCCTAAAATAAATTATTTATTTGACTGTATTGACGCAAGTTTAACGTTTTACCAGAGTCCTGGAGTGTTACTGTCTTCTTAGCATGTCATTAGCATGTCAAATACCTTTTGCTCGCAACCAGAAACTAATCACGTGCTGAATAGGCTTGCCACTTCCATTTCATAACATAAAATGTAGGAGCAACCACGCGTTTTTTAAAGTTATTGATCCTTTTTGAAACTTTTTAATTACGGTGCCCGTTACATTTTTTCCTGTCACTTCCCCAGTAAGTAAAACATTTGCGTATCTCGCACTTGTCTTGCGCGCGCACTACGCCATCTGCAGGTACATGTTTACAGTTGCATTTCGGTATAATTTTCGACAGATTACAGCTAGCTTTTCAGCTGGAAGAAGTTAACAGTTAGTGGTTAGCGCTATGCTGTAGGAGACATTCTAGAGGGAAGATAAAGTGCTTTTAGATATCCTTCGAATGCAAAATTGTTAGAATAACTTTGTACATTTTTCTACCGACTATCGGAATTCACCAGGTGTTGGCTAAGATAGATCTCGATTTCAGTAAAACGCAGGGGTTTTTTGGTTGAAAATAATGTTTATACTACTTCAAGCGTCATAGACGAGTTAGCCAGATGAACTTTATAGAGTTCATTTATTATGGAGCCCTTCGTCACAATTGTTATCGACCGCTCATTTTGAACGTCACGACGTAAAAACGGCGCGCATAGCAGCCAAAACCCAATCTTTATGGCAATCATTGACGGAAGTGCTGTCGACCAATCATCTCAAAGACAAGATCACGCCCAAAATATTGCTGCAATTAATCACCATGGTAACCTTTACTGTACCGCTTATGAACCAATAATCGCAAAGATAGCGAGAGGCGCCTCTCAACGACGGCACAGTTCAAAAGGAGTTATTTATTTCAAAATACGACTTTTACTCGAGAAAGGAGATTTCCAGACATACTATTGATGGGGTACGGTCATGTCGCTACCGTTTAAGATTCTCTATCGTGGAAGTGGAAGAGTTTGGCCAGCTGATGAGGTTCAATCAGAAAGGACTAGTGACCCGGTTCAAGAGAACATGGAGCTCAACATGGACAGGTAACTCGTTTACAAGCATGTGTTCACGGGGCGGTTGGGTAGAATTCAATGCTATAGCCTTCTGAGTTCAAAAATCTTTAAATTAACCTGTAGCTTGAATTAGTTGTTTTTCTGCAACATGTACGGAGCCAAACTCGCTAATATCTTTGAAGCATAGATTATGACACTCTAGTTTATATTCTTAAGTAAACCAAATTCTTTGCTCCTTCTTTCATACTTCATCCATAAGCAAACCGTCTTTTGAAAATACATGAGGAATTTTTAATTTCAAAAATAGCAAATAAAACTCTACGTTCCTTTTGCAGCCAACGTATTTCTCACACCTGAGGAATGCAACATTCCCAGAAGTCGACATTTTCATTAAAATGATGTCAATAAAAATAATTTTTAAGATTATAACCATATCCTTCGTAAAAAGTCATCTTTGAATGTTTTTGAACAGGGTCGAATTAGAGGAAGCGATAATTGTTGGAGAAACGGATTTTGGCGAAGATTGCGAGGATAATTGGTGAGACGAAACTTATTTTATCCTCGAGCGTACAACTGATGTGTTATTGAACTAGCGTGAGGTCCGTATAGGAGTAATGTTGATCGCGTTTTCCGTTTTCCGTTTTCCGTTTTTTTTTTTTTTGCAGGTTTTATGGACCGAGCCACAGGAAGGGTCCATGATACTGCAAAAAAAAGAACGAGACCATTATTCTCCAATACGGATTTCACGCTAGTTCAATAAAGTAAATATCTTAAGGTGGCTCCCTATAGTTTTACGATCGCACGAGCGCTGAGGAAGTAATCTGCGCGCGCTCAAAGGAAAACGTCAGTCTTTTTCGATATTTTATTACGTCAATATGAGCACAAAAAAGCAAAACTGACAGTGAATTTTCTCGCGTTTCCTTCGATGAAATTCCGTTAAATTTGGCAGATTGGTAGTAAATATTTTACTTTAGTCGGAGCTCGTTTTTCAGGGAAATCTATAAGACCAGATTTTTTGCAGCGGTAAAAGACATGAAGTTGAAAATATCGAAAAAACTGCCTTTACAAACCCTACTTTTTTCGTGTTCACAATGTATATCCCACTGGAAGCGATGTGATGTAAAATTTTGGAAGATTTCACCGAAGGAAATTCATGAAAATCACAGTAAAAAACTCATTTGTTTGGGCATTTACAATTCAAGACTAAATCCCCAGATTTTAACAGAGATGATAGCAAAATGCTATTTAATCATTGCTTATTACATGTAATAAGTTTGAGAGGACTAGGTGAGAGAGCGAATGCAAAAACAGCATTCAAAACATAACACTTGCGCGCGCAACCCCATAAATGATTACCCTATGGAGACACCTTAATGGCTCTTTTTAATCGCTGTTAAATCGGTGCGTATCCGCGATACATTCTCGGTGAACGCGGGCGCGAAAGGTAACCATTTATTAACGTTTCTAGAGTTGTTTTTCGAGCATTTAGCTGAAATCGTCCTCCAAACATGAAGGTAAAAAGATGTCTTGTTAACTTTAAACTGTTTATTTTGTGCAATGAATTGATTGATTTTGATTTTTAGCTAATTGAGACGAATCAAAAATAAAAGTTTCTTCACCACCTGTTATTGCATAATGGAAAATTCAAGTTCTTTAATTTCTTTTTCTTTTTATTTACTTTTTTATTTGACTATTATATTTTAATTACACAAATTGGCATAAATCTGTTGCAGAATATCACAAAATAATGGCTGGAGATCTTAGCAAGCACTACTGTGCTTTTCTAAGAAGATCTCATATGTTAAAAAACTTATTAACTATAGCAGATGGATTAATACTTAATTCTAATAGTAACATAGGCTTTTAATTATAATGTAGGAATGCATATTGTTTTACATTTAAACTTTCATAGAATTAACCCCGCCTTACGACCACCCCATTCATTGATACGTCCACCTCGTTATTACAGCGGCTTTCTTCTGGCCCGAAAGCTCAGTCAGTCACATTCTTATTTAAAGAACCCCTTTGATACAACCACCGCGTTAATACGGCCAGATTTTTGTGGCCCTTTGGTGACCGGATTATATACCATTTTGTACAGATTGTATACGATTTTTAAAGACCCTTAAGTTAAGAAATGTTTCTATACGACTAGGTAGCATAAGTTTGAATAAACTGATCAATACTTTTTTGCTAACTTCTGGGCCAAAGTTTATTACCCCGATTGATCCGATGTTAAAATCCCTGAAATGTGACAAGGATCTTATCTAGGAATATTTTAGTGAGAAAATGGTCACTAAAGAATCATTAAATACAAATTCGGGGGAGGGGTGGAGTTTAAGTCTTAATCTAAGCTTTTTTTCTGATGGGACAAGGAGTTTACCAGAGATAACGATATTGATATTTTCGCAGATACTGAATATGGAAACGTAGAGGCTAAGTATTTCGTTTTGTGTTGTGGTGCAGAAAACTTTCCGTTTAAAAGTGAATAAAAAAAAAATACAAATGTGAATCAATGTTAATAATTTGGCAACTTAATTTCGCAATTTAAACTTAGCGACAGGACAAAATATTAATGCAAGTGCGTGAAAACTGACAGCTAACTGATCGCCACTCTTGTTATCGAATTACAGGGACAACAGTTGCCCGGGTCGATCAGGAGAGCATGGAGAAGAAAAAGAGAGCTTTCAAGAAGTAGATTTGGCGGCCTCAAGCACTTCTCGCACTATTGTCGACTTAAGAGTTGCCGTCTATGAGACCTCCACAGCAGGCAGCAGCCTTCGCGGCGAGTACTTCCTGTCGACAATTGCTTCGGATGCTGCTACGGGAATCGGTGGGAGCGGCGGTACGGCAACCGACAACGCAATTAGTGGTCCCGAGGTGAGCCTGGATACCACTCAAAGCCTACAGCAGATGCACCACGTGACTGAGGTGGTCACTGTAGACGTTGAAGTGCCGAATGTCGTGTCAGCACCCTCCACGGGCCAGGAAAGTATACAGGCCACTGCTGTCATTGTGGATGACGTAGTCGTGAGGAAAAAATGCACCCGGTGGAGTTGTCCTTATGACAAGAGTCGTTTTGAAGTAGCAATACTTGTTTTGTTTTATGTGGTGATTGGAGTGATTTTCCTTCCTTTCACACTGGTTATTCTCATGGTCTGTTGTATAAGCTACTTTACGCCTGGCATTGACGACTGATGCCAGTGACACTCAAGAGAGCAAACCGGAATAAGTAGTCTGTTACTGTTTACCGGCTATTCCTGTAGCTTCTTAGTTTGAAAAAAAAAAACACACTTTATACTTCACACTGCCGAGTGTGAATAAAGGTTATTTATCTTAATTAATTAATTAATTAATTTGTTTATTTACTTATTTATTTATTTATTTTTTAACGAACAGCTATAGTCAATAATATTAATATGATCCGGAGCAATGAGTGGTTGTTCATGTATTTGCAGTCTACTGTACCAGCGTCTCACTCCCTTCAATCTTAAGAGCAGTAGCGGATTCTGATGTTACCAAAGTATGGATGGACCTTCCCTAGATATGGCATCACCGCACGGATGCTTAGAGTACTATGACTAGTTGCTTCCATCTCGAGTCTCGACATGGCAGTGTCACCAGAACGGGATCTCAGCCTCAGGTTGTTTTTGCCAACCTTTTCTAACATGGTTCGCAATATCGATGCCACTGGTGCTTCCATCAAGTTATAGACAGGCTCTGCCTAACTAGGAATTACCAGAGCAAAAATTACATCGTCGGTCCTCTGCCTTCTTTTTCTTTATCTAGCTATCCCAACAGAGCTGTAAGAATCAAATTTAATGTTTAGGTTATGACACATGCAAATAGGGTAAGTTAATTGTAATAATTGATCAGTCTGGCTTTGGAGGCCTTTTCAATAATGCTTTAACGGTGATATCACGATACTTAGTCAAAAGAAAAAAATCTCATCGGGACTTTGATTGCTGGCTGCCTAATAGGGGTGGCCGTTTAAAAGTTGGCCGCTTAATAGGGGTTCGACTATAGTAGGACCACAGGTTATTCATGATACCAACGTATTGGAAAGGAAGTTAAGAAAGTTTACATGCATTCCAATTAACAATATACAAAAGCAATCACTGAAAAATATCCGACTTTCACTTAACTAACGATCAGGTAAAATGAAAACAAGGGAAGGAAGCCTTCTTCTTCTCTCTTCCTGACCCTGCTCGTTTTTCTGTAGCCCGCTTGCTTGATCATACCCACTGAGCGAGCGCCTCGGTGGAACAGGCTATACTTCCGCCCTAGGGGCCCGTTTCTCGAAAGGCCCGGAAACTTTTCGGGCTCGCAAAGCCATTTTTAGTTTATCTGTATCTAAAAACAGAGAGGTGTGTACGCCTGAAACTCCTTGTATGAAGGGAACTTCTGTTCATATTAAGAATATGTGAATAAAACAGCTCTGTAATCATAAGGTTTGAGATTTTGCTGCGGCTTTCCGGGTGCGAAAATTTTTCGGGAACTTCGAGAAACGAGCCCTGGGCCGGGTTGTTCGAAAGCCGGTTAACTGTGCTAACCCAGGATTAAAAGTAAACCGAAGTATTCATTTCTCTTGTTTAAAAGTGTTTTTCACTGCCTATGTGAGATTACTCATTCCAGCTCAAAACTGTAGGACAAAAAATATAAACAGAAAACCTCACCGAAAGGTTACAAATATGAAATCAAAATTCTTGCTAATCCTGGATTAGCTCAGTATTTTTGCAGTCCTTTTCTGAGGAATTCAAAAGCAGAAACCGACACAACGTAGAATGATTTTTTTGAAGGTGTAATATATTTCGGCTGGCCAAACCAGTCTTCTTCAGGTACAATGAGAATTTTACATTGGGACGTGTTTTCTCTTTTATGACTTTTGTAATTCCTTTTAACTGCGTGAAAGCGACAAAAAAGATTCAAAATTAGCATTTCGGGGAAAAAAATCGTTGGATATGAAATATCTAACCAAACACTTTGGTGGGTAGTATAGGTGTCCATTTTGCTCGCCCCATAAAAGGACTCAGATTCGAAATAAATATATGTACCACACACTAAAATGTCCAATAGATGTATCGCTTGGCACCTAAAAAACGAAAATAAAAGGTGTCGATTAAAAGCCTTCAGGTGTCACTCGAAAACGTATTTTGTCTGTTTAGCACCTATTTCGGAAGCCTTCTTCTTTTCAATCTTATTAATCTTGACGGATGAGAGACCCCCGCCCACGCGACGACATCCTGTGCACGAGGCCGGGAAGTATGCGTAATAGACACAAATAAATAAAGAAATGCTTTCAATGATGACATCTCAGCTACGCAACAAACCTTAGATTTCTTATGTTTCTGATTCCGAGGTTGAAATGGACGACTTCATGCATAATCATTGATTTATTTCATAGCCAACTGTCCAGGTAGTGTTCGTTGTTAGCTTGTTTTGGGTTGAGTATTACACGTGCATTTTTCTCATTCCTAGAATTGTATGACTGTTGTATGTTCCTTACCTTTTCACACAACATATTTATTCTTGACTGAACCGGCGCAAAAGAAATTTTCCCCCAAAAAAATTAGCAAACGAAGCCCCTATAACGTTAGATGATCCTGAGGCGCATATTTTTGGCATAGTTAACTCCCCAGCTCCTAAGAATTCAATTTCCTCTCATGTGACTGTGTGTGCGCTTGGTGCCGTCAAAAACGTACAGATGTAGGACTCAACAGATCGGGTGTGTGTGTCGGACTTGACTAAGTGTATAGTTTTTTCATACTCCTTGTAGACTTCGATCGACAGATCCTTTACCTACGTAACAGAGAATCCTTTTTAACTAATGTGTAACCCTCTCCCTCGCATCTGCTCGCATCCCTTCTTTGACAACTTGTCCCCACCGGGTTAATGCTTATTACGTCTTTAACATTCGGTGGACAGTGTTTCGTGAATGTTCATTTGTCCACCTGAAAACATACAAAGCTTCATGTGGATCGGCTACCCATCGCGGGAAAGTGGCAATACTCCTAGGGGATTCTTGTTATGGAGCAGGTTGCGTGGATCATATGGCCTTTTTTTGCAACCTAAAACAAAGACAGATTCATGTCTAGCGTTTTGTTTCTTTTGAGATGTGTCGCTGTTGCCATGTAAAACTTCATACTTTCTTGTTAGTTTTGTTTATTACATGATCGGAAACCCGCTGAAGACAGTCAATTGTCTTCCGCTGGAAATGAGTGTAGTCAATGTTTTCTGTATTGAAAAGCTGAAAAGATAGTACAAGAAACATTTCTGTATAGCTGATGTCTGCTAAAGGGCCTGTAGACGCTGTTGGTATAACTAAAAAAAATTTCAGCCTAAAAAGAAGCTGAAAGAAGTACAATTTTCTAAGATTTATTTCCGGTGGGGGCGGGAAACGAGTCGCAAATGATTCCCGGGCGGAGGTGGCAGGGGCCATATCCCGTCACTCATTCCTTCTTCCGTTCTCCGTGGCAACGTCACAAACTTGGTCCAGTATCAGAAAAACACATAAACCGGGCAACCTTCCCACAGGACTAATGCTCTCGTTTCACAAGCATTAAAGCCGCGTAAAAATAACTGCATCTTTCCTGGACAAGATATTCTTTTGACAGTGGACAGCACAGAGCGGCTGAGTACAAATTCCTGAGATTGCTGGCTGTTCGTGAGTTCTGTCGGCCACGTTTTATTGGTGAGAATATAAAGTGTTATGATCAAAGGGTTCGCTCTAATGCAGACAGATTCATTTCTTACATCGATAGATAGTTCGAACGTTTGTACGCTGTTCTCTCGCTCGGTAGTACTTTGTGCTTACTGTGTTTAGAAGTGAAATATTTCGATGATTCGTATTTTTCAGTGTGTGGCAATGTGAAGAAGTTGCTTAGAGCTGGCTGTCGGCGCGAAGTTCTCGTTATAATACATGTAGATGAAGCAATGCACAGGTCGTTGGTTGATCTTGAACTTACTTTAAACTTGGGTCTCTCGCAAATGATTGTCGTGAAATAGATGCTGATTCATTACTGAGGTAAGCTGCGTGTTGTTTTCTAAAATTATTTATCATTCGCTTGGTCTGGTTGAAAACAAGCACATCGAGTGAATCGATATTCAGCTTAGCGAATCGCGCTGGCTTGCTGTCGAGTAATTTTTTTTAATGATTTAAATTGGTACATCTTATAGACTGTTCCTGTCTTCAATCTTTAACCGGAATGTCGCTCTTGGCGTGAAAATTTGCGGACTTGAACATTGACAAACTGAACTGAATTGTTCGCAAAATATGAGAAGATTATTGAACTACAAGAACTTTATGTTGGTCATTTGCATAGTCGGTAATCCGTTTTCTGTGAACAGTGTGAGTTCCTTTTGTTTTGACGTTGTTTGTGGAGGGATTACCAGACACAAGCGAACATGGCCAGTGAGAATTGAAAAACTCACCAGGGAACACACCTTTACGCTTGGCGCTAATTGAGTTTTACTTTCTTTTTCGCCATCATTGAGCGACACGAGCAAAGCGCATCGAGCTACTATGCGCAGCTGCCCAGCTGCTGAGGTTAATGTTATTGTAAGCTAGTTTTGCCGCTCTGTTGAGTTCCCTTGCTTGAGAACCGTCGAAAACTCGGCTTTCACTATCGTCACGAGAGCTGTAAGGCTATGTACGTAGTTTTTTGTGAGCGTTAGGTATTTTTTTTTGGCATGGAATCGCAATAAAAGGGTTGTTGTTTCGGAACATGTTCGCGCTTATTAAGATTTATGTAGTAAGAAGCGATTATGCATAGTCATTGAGTATACATAGCATTGATGTTACGAAATTTTCGCGTGGTGGGCAATAACCGTGGTTTATTTCAATGAATACATCCATTTTACTTTTCAGTGGCGCTATTTTAAACACTTTCAATGTTTTCGTAACGTTCCAGAATGATAGATGTCAAAAACAAAACGTATTTTGACTCTCCTGCACTCATCGAGCAAAATGAGTCTTCTTATCAATGTATCGCGGTGTGAAGTTTATAACCAGTAATTTTCGAAAGTTGTTGTAAAAATTTTAACACGATAAATTTTGTCTCTTTATCAGTCACCCGTTCAGTGACAGAAAAACTTGGTCGTACAGTTCAATATTGTATGTCAAAATGTTTTCTAATTGAACGATGTTGGATTTGTCCTCACTCCTTAGCCGTGTCCATCAATACTGAAACTCTCCCTACCACTCCAAATAAATTTTCTATAGCCTTCCTAGCTAAGAGGAATTATTTATTCGTACAATTTTTTTTCCTGGACATGACTTTTATCGCTTCTTTCGTGTTAGAAATTAGGAAAGTGGCAAAGATTTAGAAAATAGTTGTTGTGGTTTGTTTATGCAGGTTTATGATAAAAGGGTTAAAATAATTTGTTTTACGTTCAATTTGACTTCAATAATTTACAAAGCAGCTGTCAAGGTACAATTCATTAAAAAAAAAATGTATTTCACAATTTGTTTCTATGGAGATGTTTGGCAAATATATTTTAAATTTACATATGAATTTGTTCTGACCAATCAGCATGTTTCATTGAATTTAATCATATTTTATTGTTTTAAGGTTACTTCACTTTTTTCTACCCTTGGAGTAATTCAGAATATTTTTAAGTTCTTTTTGTGTAATACAACTGTATTATACTATTTACATAACATAGAAAACTCAGTCTAAAAACCGTAGAGTTCTTCGGCTTAAAAGATGATTTCCAGTCCATACTGCACACTCTCGAGAGTTTCTTTGCATATTTTTGTTTTGTTTCATGCAAGACATCACAAAATGTAAACATTTTGCAACTTCTTACATGAAGTAAACTTAAAAGTTGCAAAACGAAGTCCTACCATTATGGATGCGAAGCAGTCAAAGCTTTATGCCTCATTCTTTCTCATATCACTTGATGAAACAACTTCGCAGCTGTACAAATCAATGAAGCTGTTGGAAAAAGAATTTGAAAGGCCTCAAAGATAAGGTACATGGTTCGTAACGAGTAACATCAATTCGCATTCCATCGAGTGAGACTTAAAATGTTTATAAACATTAGGGTGCTGAGACTGCGCAGTATGGACTGGAAATCTTCTGAATGTATGAAATAAATGAAATAAATAATATGTATGTCCAAGTCTTCTCATGTTCAGATTTTGCTACAAAAAATGGTGTTTTGTGTACACAATTCATTAGTTGTTGATTGACTGGCCCTTGTTAAGGGGTATTTTCAGCAATTGGGATGCTGTTGTGGAGAGGTGGCCAATTTGTGAATTAACAGACTGTCTACCTGGACAATTGAAGTGGCCATTTTAGAGAGGTGACCATTTCAGAGAGTTGACTTAATTAAACTAAATAAAAGCAGTGAACATTTTGACATTGTTTAGTATGCATTACTGAGTTCTGATGCATACGGGAAGTTTGAAGAGCATGAAAGGAGCATAAGTTTTTTCAGTTTTTTCATAAGAGTTGCAGGAGACAGCCAAAAGTAACTCTAGATGCTTCTAGATTCTACCTAGCTGTAGATTGAATGGTACCCACAAAACTGCCAGATATGCAGGCTTACTGTGCTATTGTGATATTAACCTTGCTAAGTATTTTTCTTACACTATATTGGTGTTTTGCACCTCCCAATGCCCCTCCAAGGAGAGTGGGATAAACACCAAGAACGTAATGTCTTAATAATATTATGCCCAGATGGAGAAAATTCAAATCCAGGAAATTGCCCATGTGGTGTGGTCGTCTAGGTTTTATCCAAAGTAAATCTCAAAATGTATCGAAATTTGACCAAAACCAGTGGCAAAGTATTTTGCATCATATCTGTCAACTTATCCAGGAGATTTAGGCTGTATCTGGGACACACACTAGATAACCTGCATGGCTTTGCAAATGTGATAATCACCAGTAATGCTGATTTTCATCTAGGGACCTCTAGGGAATTCTTGTTTGAAGAGTAAACCCTGTTATAGACTTGTTTTTATTGAAGGCACTGTAGAATGGGGCAAAATTGTTATTAAATATTGTTACTGTTATCTAATCAGAGGTGTGGTTACCATAAAAATGTCCATTAAAAGACCTTCTTTCAAGCTGGCTGCTTAATAGAAATCAGCAAAGGTGGGATAAAAAGAGGATTTGTTATGGAGACTTCCTTTATTTTGCCCTCTAAACAACTTATACAGAGGTCAAAGGGTAAAATTTTACTTTTTGTTATACTCACAACGAGTATCTATTAAAACTACACTGATGATGTTGAGGATCTTGTTATTCTTGAGTTAGCTAGCTATCAACATGCCATTATATTTTGCTTTTAAAATGTAAGATTTTAGAAAGATTTGGAAAGATTTGGATTTTACAACAGGAACAGGAAGATAAGTTTCCTGTGAGAAATAACTTTTTAATGCACTAAAGAGAGCAAAGCTGTTAATGGCTTCCTGATTTTCAATTGATAACAAACAGGCAAGTGTGAAAGAGGTGGCTTTTTTGTTTTTGTTCAAGCTATAGTCTGCAGTGTGGCTGAATGGTGTAAGTCACCTGACTTTGTGGTTGCTGTGGGACTTGATAACCCACAATGTTATCCCAGTGTCTGAGAGAGTAATACGGTTTGAATTTGCTTTGCTTTATGATATACAGACCTCAAAACTATGTCCCACTCTCTGCTCTTCACTTCTGATAAGAATTATTTTTATTTAATATCTTTTGATTCATAACTGCATCAAATTCAGAACAAATAACTTTCTACACATCTTAAATTGAAAATGTTTAAAAAGCTTTTTGACACCCAATAAAAATATGATCAAGGATTTTTTACACTTTGGGGAGAGCAGCTTTGAACCCAGCTTCTAATATGAAAATAAAAATGTTCCCTTTAAGTTTATTGACATTAATGTTGAACAGTGCATTGTTGAATAATCCAAAACAGCTGCAACTGTCATTAAACATGGGAAGGTGTAAGAAGCCCTGTCGTTAATGTCTTTGTTACTGATAAATTGTTTGCCTTAGGTTTCCCAATATCTTCCTGATTTGTCATCATTATCAAGCTGTCAGGTTCAAGTAAAAGCAATGGATGATGCAACTTCAATATGCTTAGCTTTAAAATGCAAGTTTGTGTAAATTTACTACTACACTTGCAGGCAGCAACTTTGTAGGTTCCTAGCCAATATGTAAATGTTATCAGCATTCCAAAGATATATGGTTAGCGGTTTTAAATTTTGCATTTTGAAATTAATAAGCATGCGATACACAAGTGATTTGCAAACTATTTCTATAAGTAGTTTGGTGAATAATCAAGTCACAGGTAAAGAAACCGGTGAGGAAGAGCTGAGTCAAATTCGAGCCTGTGTGACCTCACTTCTAAATATATAAGAAAAAAGTTTTCCATTGCTATGAATAATGCCAAAATATATATTTATAAGGGTCAGTTACTCCCAATGAGAGCAATATTAAATAATAATTTGGTAACTCAGCTTTAGAGGGAAAATAGGGTGGAATATTTAGGAGAAAGTAGTCGAATGCATACAAATGTACACTGTAGAAGTTATCTTCTAATATAGGTACTAATAGCTAAGTATTTATTCTGTTTTGTGAATAATTTGTCTTTCAGATTTAGACTTTGTTTTGCATGAATCTTTAATGTTGACCATTTTTTAATTCCTAAAATTTTGTAGAAGGGTCATTACGACAGATTTGGAGGAAAAATCATCATCAATTTGTTGTTCAGTCCCCTCTGAGCACTTGGTCAATCATTTTGGTTCTTCATTTTTATTTGTATTCTTCAAGTGTTAACAGATGAAGGTTGTAGACTTAAAGTGCCCATGACATGAAAAATAATATCTGCTTATTTGAAAGGCCTTTCAAAATACAGAAGAATGGCATTTTTCTTTTTGAAATATCTTTTTTTCGTTTTAGAGATATTGATGTTTTTCTATTACGCAAACTAGATCAGTGATGATGTTATATTGTTTGCAACTAAAAATGGTAAAATACTGAATAAACAATATCTCTGGAAATATTGAAGCAGTGTTCTTGAAGCTTGGCACCACAAACGTACATCACAAAAGAAACAAAATGACACCCTTAGTGCTGTTGCCATGACAACAGTTTTGCCGCTGGTGCTGTCTTAATAAAAACTGAAATTCCCAGTTTTTGTCTTAAACCAAGAACCATGTACCCCACCAAATCTGATGATGGGAGTCAAGACAATATGGGAACTATGTCTGTTCCAAGTAGGACCCTTTGTCTCACTTTGGAGGTTGCAAATGGGAATATTTGGTTTTTTGACAGAAAGAGAGTGGAGCTGAAAGAGTTCCTATGGCAATGTTCAGCCTAAGGGTGTCATTTTGTTTCTTTTGTGATGTACATTTGTGGTGTAAAGTTTCAAGAACACTGCTTCAATATTCCTAGAGATATTGTTCATACAGTATTTTACCATTTTTAGTTGCAAACAATATGACGTCATCACTGATCTATTTTGTGTAATAGAAAAACATTAATATCTCTAAAATGAAAAAAGATCTTTCAAAAAGAAAAACCCCATTCTTCTGTATTTTGAAAGGTCTTTCAAATAAGAAGAAAATATTTTTCATGTCATATGCACTTTAACAAACATTATAGAGAAAAAAAAATCTCTGATCATTACAAGAGAGTTAAAAGTGTGGCCTCCCCAAAACACTAAACTAAAAAAGTCATGATTCAAGATCCTTTGACATTGCTTATGGCTACTAAGGGTGTTGTAAATTACTATTTTGACCAGTGGTCCAGTGCACAAAAATTTGAAAGAACCTGAATCAACTTGTCTAATAACTAGTTGAGGTTCAAGCAAGTAAGCACCTAGGCTTCCCTTGAAAGTGTATGTTGAAAATTTTGAAGCTGGCTTGTAATAAATCTGTGTTTGAAGACTTTTCTCATTACTAAACCTGATCTGCTCTGAGTGATAATATCTTTACGGTGGTTATCAATCACACACGACCTTCAGCGCAAAAGCGTCTAGACAAAACCCAAGTTTTGGTGGATGCCAGTTATCTCCGCCTCCTTGCCAACTGTATGCAAAATTTACCAAAAAAAACATCTTGCAGCCGTTCACTCGTAAAAATGATCATTTTACTTTCAGTTTGCATGGCTAGCTCACTAAATACATTAGCATTGAATATTCCTTGAAATTTATGACTGAAGATAGGCAGGTCGCAATCAGGTTTCTCAACGGCCCTTCGCATGCATGAATGAACCCGAGAGCAAGCAAATCTACATGCAAACAAATAATTGTTTCTGCACGTATTTGTCTTGGGGCTATGGACTGAACGAGACTTAAACGTTGTATAAACCTTAAAATTTTGTAAGGTAATAAGTTATAAGTTTTATAGGATTAAGTATTGTTCAGTCCATAGCCCCAAGAAAAATATGTGGAGAAATAATGTATTGTAGATTTGCTTGCTCTCTGGGTCATTCATGCATGCGAATGGCTGTTGAAAAACCTGACAAACGTCTTCATTTATAGATTTCAAGGAATATTTAATGCCAGTGTATTTAGTGAGCTAGCTGTACATACCGAAAGTAAAATGATAATTTTTATGAGTGGACTGCTGCAAGGTTTCACTTTTTCAGGTAAATTTTGCATACAGTTGGCAAGGAGGCAGAGATGATTGACGTCCACCAAAGCTAAGCTTTTGTCAAGATGTTTTTGCACTGAAGGTTGGGTGTGATTGATAACCACTGTTATGAGATTATAAGATTTAGCTTCAATGACAGGTAAATGCAGTTCAACCCCTATTAAACAGCCACCCTTATGGAAATGTATTCTGATAATGTTAAAGGGGTGCTAGCCGTTTAATAGAGGTAAACACAATAGAAAGGCCCTCGTCGGGACTTTGATTGCTGGCCACCTTTAGAATAACGGTGGCTGTTTAGTAGGTGGCCACTTAATAGGGGTTCATCTGTAAAATCAAAAACTCACAACTTATCGCTTGTGTCTATTTTGTTTGGTCTTTACAGTTTGTTGATAAATAATACAGCAAGGTTCAAGTCTCTTTCACCATTGGGTGGTCTTGGCGAGAGACTCGCCCCTTGTGGGCTAATATTATGGGATGTTCTGCTGGTAAACATATGACTACAAGCCCAGAGGTCAGCTCTAGTTCCCACTCAGCTAAGGAGAATGGTTGCACAGTACATACACCTGGTAAGAGTGCAAACAGTTAAGCCTTTGGTTAAGAGCAGTTTATGGTACCTACCATGTAAGTTATATAGTCCATCAAATGTGTAGTTCCAGAAAATATCCATACCCACCCCAAGGAAGGTTAACGGAAATTCCATTTTTATTGCTACACCCCTTAAACTTTGATTCAAAGCTTGAAGCAGTTTCTGACATGCCTAATAATATTGCTTTTCCACTATTTTTGCCATTTTATCACTGTAACCATACTTTATAGCTGAGCTTAACGCATGCTGCTACTGTCTGATTTAGTAAATGAATCATTGAAGGTGAATATTTTGCACCACATTACAGATGTACCCAGACACTCACTGGAAAGCAGTGCCTTGAACACTAAGAGAAAGGATTCATCAAATAGCATTTCCTCAGTCAAAGAGCCTGATATTCCGGAACCGAAAAATGACATTAACAAGGATAAGGTAATAATCTTCAACTCTGAGTCCTGTTAGCCTGTGTAGCAGGCGTGTAAAGGGGAAGGGGAGGAGGAGGAAGAGAATTCGGGGAAGAGAACGCCTGCTACAAAAGCCGCTTCTTTTGCATTTCCACCTACTGTTCTATGGTAATTGGATTAACAGAGCTGTCAGTTCAATGACCAATCAGAATAAGGCGCACGCTTTTCTGCATGACTGACTTTACACTGGAAGGCGTAGAGCATAGCATAGCAGCGAGCATTGTGAGAAAATCTTCAAGCCGTGTAACGTCAGCAACTCCCACAAAGGTTTGTAAAAGAGGAAGAAAACCAAAGATAGACATTCAAAAAAACAGCAGCTGTAGATTTTGTGGAGTAAACTTCACCTCTGGAGGAGGAAGAGCGTCATTTGAAAATCTATTTTCGCTGTTGGGCAGAGAAGAAGGTGTTGGGCTGATTTTAGCTGATTGTTGCAGTTCGATTGGGTTTCCACTAATGAGAGACAAAAACTCTTCAGAGCGGATCTGTAGATCTTGTGGTCGCAAAATAAGAAATGCAGCTGAACTGTACAGTTTTAGTGAGCAAGCTGTATGCAGCCCAAAAGTCAATGAAGATTTAAACTGCAAGGATTCGGATGATTGATGCAAAAGACAACTTCCCACCACTAGCATGCCTGAAAGAAGCAACACCAAAATACAGCTTATTGGAACAGATGGTAAATGCAACCAAAAAAGTACTGGAAAGGTTAATTCCAAAAAAGCCTTGTTTTCAGATGCTAACCAACAGAGAAATCACCAGAATCGTTGCTTTACCATTCATTTCAAAGTCCATGGCACAAACAAACATTTGATACGTGGGGCTTTTGCTGTATCCTGTGGGCAACACCACTAATACATCTTTTCCATCTAGAAGAGATTTTACTGCAACTTCTTGCTCTGGTTTTAACTTGAATTCACTATGAACGATGATCTTCAAATCAGCCAAAGCTCTCGCTAGCATATCCACTTCAGCCACCATTTTGGTTGTTTTTGCATTACTTCACAAACCTGTCTTATTGTCCGATTAACCAATCAGAATTTTGCGGCCGCCAACGACCGCAGAAATGAACCCATAGGGGTCTTTATAGCAGGCATTCCTTTTTCCCCTCACCCCCCTCACCCACTCCTCCGTTTTTTTTCCCCGAATTCTCTTTCTCCTCCCCCACCCCCTTCCCTTTATACGCCTGCTACGCAGGTTAAGTCCTGTAGTGCATGCAGTCAGGGTTTGCTGACTTCATGATTAGCAAAACTCTTTTGTTCCAAACACGATCAAAGGTATTTCCTCACGAATTTTCCACAATTTATCACAAGATTGTTAATGTTCAGGGTGTCGAAATTGTGAATGTTCTTTTTCTTTGCACTCAGCTGCGAGCCATACCAAGCAAAATTATACAGACCAACCTTCAGTTATTAACTTAAACTGCCACTAGTAGGTAACAAAACAAAAAACACAAACGAAATAGACATGTTCCAAAAAAGCAAAATTTTAATATATCGGGTTTTTTTACCAACACCATTTGGTCCTGCAGGGTAAATTGATAGTTAAATTAGTTTTCAAAAAAACTGCATTATCTGAGTGAGAAGTTTGACAAACTTTACTCAAGCAAGTCCAGTGGGCAAGTCCAGGCTAGGGTTGGTGAGTGGGTGGGAGGTCGGGCAATGGCAAATAGCAATATAGAAATTCACACTGACATCTGGCAAACAATTGATGACTTAGACTTCAGACTTAGACCTCTACAAAGTACCCTGAGCTGGGTTGTTCAAAGGCCAATGAAGCTAACCCAGGATTAGCGAGAATTTTTATTTCAGTTTTGTAACTTTGTGGTGAGGGTTTCTGTTTATATATTGTTTGTCCTTCAGTTTTTAGTCTCAATAATCTCAAACTACACAAAACATAAGCAGCGAAAAACATTCTTTGCAAGAAGAATTAAGACTTCCGTTAACTTTTAATCCTGTGTTAGCATTAACCGGCTTTCGAACAACCCAGCCCAGAAAGATAAGAAAAAAAAGTATTCAGAATTTTTTCCTCTGCTAACAGAAGAAAACAATTGATACAAAAATATCAAGTCCCTGGCTATTAGGTAAATTCAATTGATGTTTTGCTTGTTTGTTTGTTTTTTTGAAAGATTTGGAATCAGGATTTAATTTCCCTCAGAAATAAAACAAAATACATATAATAATTGAGCTAAAAAAGTCATGTTGTAATATGGTAGTTATAGCAGAAGCTGGATACATCTGGTGTTGTTAAATTGTAAGTAACAATACTGTGCTCTTTTCCAGAATGAAGATCGAATATTGTCAAAGAAGACTGTACCAATCAGGTAACACTCTGAGATGCCTTAAGTTCCTTTTTTAGATTTTGATAAATATATGGTATGGCTTCTGAACAAAGTTTCAAATAATTGTCATTTCCTCCACTTAGTGGTTTCATTTAAATTAGTTTCCCATCAAGCAGGACTTCGCTTTCCTTCAGAGCAACAAGGTGCTAGAACAAAGAAATATTATTTTCTAAGCAGTAGCAAATTGTTACAGTAATTTCCCGTTTACCAGGAGTAAAACATCACTTGAAAATTGCTGATGTGTGTATAATCATTTGCTCTCCCTTTTTTTTCAGACCTAATGATAATTTCTGCACAACTCCTAAACCTGTTCCAGTTAACCAAATCAGAGTGTAAGTACTCCAGATGTAATCCCCTTGTAATAATCTTTCATTGATCTCTACAGTCTTCAAAGATTTTGGTCCAAGATTTTGCCAAGGATTGGGCTTAAAGGATCCTTGCATGTTTTTAGGAACTTTGAAAGATCTTCCAGAGTTCTTTACAAGAACTGGAAGACCTTTATTTTGAAGAATTTTTCAGAAGTCTTCAAAAACTTGTAGGATCCTGAACTCCTGAACTCTGAGATCCTGTAAGCAGCTTAAATTTATTTCAATAATTTTTCCTCCCATGAGTGAATATAGACCATCTTCTGTGTAAAAATGTACCTAAACTTTACCACTGATAAGCTCATTAATAGGATTCTGTTCAATACATATTCTTCCCAGGGAAGGAGGAGGAGACCCTATACGTTACCGTTGGGAGAGGGACGTGCTCAATTTACCTGTTATTATGATGCTGTGTTGTATTTATAATTTACCATCTTTGCACCCTGGTTTAACTTGTAAACTGACCTTTAGCTAAGACCATCACTTATTTATGAGATCCCTCCCCCATCCCAACAAAGAACTCCGTTTGTTCATACCATTACTGCTACTAATTACTAAGTTTTGTTCCTGGTTTGGACTTGGTTTCAACCGCCGGGAGTGGGGGTGGGTGGAGGGACTACCTTACATGGGCTATGTAAGTATGTGGGGCACCAAAGGGTATGGGTTTTTTTAGAAACAGTTTGTTGATTTAAGTATCAGGTCTTAAACAAGGTAGCAAATTTTAGGTCAGGTCATAAATAGGGAAGGGAAAATCACAGACTTTGGTCTTAAATAGGGTAAGGGTTTTGGGAATTGGGCCTCACACCCCCACCAGATTTTTCTGGGAGTATCCCCCCCCCCCCCCAAGGGGTTTGAACTAGCTCTTTACTGAATCTCGCATTGTATACTCACCACGCCTGCATTTTGTCCCTATTAGGCAGATGACAAAGTCTCAACTTGAGTTTTTCAGAATGCTCGATCAAAAAATTGATGCGGTCAGTGTAATCTTTTGATTTGCTATTTTAAGGATGTTGAGATTATTTAGAGCGACTTTCGTATTACGTACCGTGAAGAAGTCTTTTCCTTGGTGTTCACAAGTAATTGAAAGTAGCCAAACCTGCTTTGCACGTTTTCCTTCTAAAATTGTCCTTAAAATACACGGAACCTATTCGATCAACCTATCAGAATGCCGAAAATCGAGTGGCGTTAAGCGAGCCTTTCACAAATTGACGTCAGTTTTTTATGCGTCTGTCCTCTTGTTGATGATAAACTGCGTCATAACATTGTCAAAATGGCTGTGGAACCACGAGCCGCAGGCGAGTGGTTCCGCAATAAACTTTGACAATGTTATGACGAAATTTATCATCAATAAGAGGACAGACGCATAAAAAACTGATGTTAATTTGTTTTTTACAATAACAAGACCCCAAACTGGTCAAATTCCAGGAATAAATGAGGGGAAAAAACGCGTAAACTGGTCGTAAACAAAGATAAGTGAATTTTATTCAAAATGACGCGAACATTGTCAATAGCTTTTCTCGCTTTTTGATTGGCTACTTAAAAAAGTCCATGAAATCTGACAGCTGAAAGTTGAACTTGAAAGCTTGCATAAATTAAAAGTTTATCCGTCTGTACTCTTAGTGATGATAAAAATGAGCCATTCAGCACGCGTGAAATTAGACAGTCATTGTAAAAATTGTGTTTTCAGGGGTATCTTTGAGGGGGGACACATAAACTCGAACCACGCCCAGATTGGTCTCCTTAAACGTTTTAATTCGAGTTTTCCCAGGAGCATCCCCGACATTTTGATATGCGAGTTCCACCCCCACCCCCCCCCCCCCCCACCCGGGACAGAGCAGTGTAACAGCTGCTGTTCAGCAATGTTCAGGAGAGCAGCCCGCGCTAGTAGACCGGACTCGAGAGACTGGCGAAAATCGAGCCTGAAGACAGAAATGAGATTGGTTTTTTATTGCAATCTTTTCGAGTGTACCCTAGAAGATACTTTGACAGCTAAAAAATGTGGGGTTTTATCCTCAACACCCTAAGAGAGACCAGAATCCTTGATTTATACCGCTGAGCAAGACGACGAGCATCTCCGACCTTTTCATATGTGACTCCCTCACCCGAGTGCTCTGCCTGTTTGCTAAACCAATCAAAAGCTGCGCGCGTTCGCTCTTCGCGAAACCAATGATGTTACTTCTAGTTTGTTTGTTGGTGTCCACTCGAATCATACGAAAGTCACTCACCGTAATGCACACAAATATAATCATGTTGAACTGGCCTAATATATAAATATCCAGACAGTGTAAATCAACATCATAGGACCCAGCTACGCACACACAAAAAAGATACTGCACATGAAAGAACTGTAGTTTTAGATCTGAGATATTCATTTTTATTATATGGAGAAGAGTGTTTTACTGGGAACTAAACCACTCGTAGATTCCATACGCCACTTCATCCGGGGACCCGAGTGGCGTATTTTCCGTATGTCACTTTTGTGAGTGTCGTATCGTTCAATGACGGCACGATTCCCGCCTTTTGCTTTTGTTGAATTGGTTTCTCCATATAATAAAAAGAACATTACACTTTGGCTCGAAGATATGAATTTTATGTTCTTGCCACTCGAACATAAAATTCATATCTTCTCGCCACCGTGTAATATCCTCTATATCATCTAACACTTTGCCTTGTCTCTCTCTAGGGACCAGATTATATATCTGAAACCGAAAGTTGACATGAGACTACACGAATTTTAAGAAACGTTTAGACAAAGACGTAGACAACAACTGTAGATCTTTACAGTTTAAAGCAGTGGCCAGAAGTGATGAATTCTACATGGCCACATTGTGTAGCGTAATGGACAACGTCCGGCAGCCTCGTGCTTCGGATGCAATGTCAAATAATGGGCGTCAAAACAAAACCTAGATCAGCTCTTGACGTGGTCTCAGATCATGGCAACAGGCTGTATGCCAAGCTCTGTATGTCATCTGTTATATCTTGTCAAGTCATTGAAGAACGGGATCTGATTTTAAGTTAGTTGTTGGGAAGCCAAACACAGAGTCGTCTCGATTTCCGTTGATAGGAAATGGTAACAGTCTAAATTGAGAAATGGTCCTCTCTCTTTCGGCTTGAAGAAGAAAGATTCTTCGAGCAAAAAGTAGCAGTAGACTATTAACAACTTGTTAATAATTGAAATTGAGTTGAATTACGCAAAACTTGTTGAACATTCATGGGGCTGTCTTTTGTAGGCTTGGAGGTCTCCTCCACACATGCCTTTGAGATCGTTTCAAACGTCTACGCTTGCTCTTAAAATGGTGAGCTTTGCCCAGAAGCATCACCGCTTTCCCCTTTTGTGGTCCCTGTATTCTAAGGCAGCTCCTAGGAATACTTCTAAAGAAAATTCCTTAGCTTATTATTTTATTATTGCGCTTTTACTGTGTAATATCATTCCTCATCTTGAAAACTGAAACGACCATGCAATGAATATACGTTGTACTCTGGCAGTGGGTATTTTATTTATGATATTTATGTTTCGCTTTTACACGGTGTCATATGGATCACATGGGTCACATAAGTGGTGCGTAATCAGCACTTTCTCATCAAACTGTGATCATGTTACGCAAGAATAGAGGCCTTACGAGTTGCTGGCCTTAAATTGCAATTAATATATGATGTTTTATACTCAAATATCAATTGAGTCGTCATAGTTGCCCGGTACAAAAGGATATTTAGTGTTATGAATTTATCGACTTGTATGAACATGTAGTATGGAAGGCTTTAAAAAGCCCAATTGAAGAAAATGCTAGACCAAACCGACCGTCTTACAGAACATGTACAATAAACATTATAATTTGGGGTACTAGCATTCGTCAACTAGTTGCTTCAAGTTTTAAACTGTCCATGTAGTAGCTAAATAAGACAAATATCGATAGCAGATACGAGGTACTGTCACTCGAAAGCTAATCGCATTAACGCCCTCCTGAATGTCAAGCAAGAATAGGAAGAGGTCATTCAGCCGTTCGTTAATATTTATGACAATAAATCGAGCCTAATATCCTAGCCCAGAGGTTGGGGTGGGAAAACATGGAAGTTTTGATAAAGAACCTTTTAACGGCGTTACAAAATGTCCTTGGTGGTTTTGTTACGAGATCACAAATTGTACAATGTACAGAATGTTCCCTCAAATATGCAGTGCTTTGCCACGTGACGCTTATTTTACCTGTAGATGTTGTAAATAGTAATAGCATTATACATATAATCTAAATATCAACAGAAGACGTATTACATTGTATGTAGCAATTTACGTGTATAAAGCCTAGTCACAGAGAAACGACGAAAACAAGTCTTGACGATCAGTTTTATATGATTTTGATCTACTGTTATTAAATTACATACAAAATAATAAATGCTAGTTTACGTACTGTTGTGACGTTTCATCGATATCCTAACTAACCCTGACCGTAGACCCTGTATCGGACACTGACCGATGCTGTACACTAGTGATTGATTTATGACGAGACAACCTAACTCTGGTAAATGAAGGTTTCATTTCCAGTTTCTCTTCAGTTTCAAAAATTGGTTAACTAGCATAAATACTTATTTATTTTTCCACTAATTATGTATTTGTGCGTCTAAGTATTTATTTATTTATTTCCTTATCTGTCTTGAATCTGCATATTGAGGAGTATCGCATTCAATTAATAACTTAAGCCACGGAGAGAACACGATGTAAATTATTCGCCATCTTCACCTTACTCTTACTACCACCACTCGTTTGGTGAATTCTTAAAAGCATCTAAAATCAATATTAATGCTTTCAATCAGGGCTTGGTCACTGAATACAATAGAATGGTCGTTCTAAACACCATGTTTATTAGAACATCGTCATCAACATCATCTTAATCGCCAGAGAAGAAAGAAGGATAGGCAAAGGTTTCCTATCGGCTTGTCTCAGTGCTTTTACGGCGCGGAGTAATTGTGGGTCTTAGCTAGCTCCAACAGGGGTCCGGGGTGTGGGGAAGCCTAGGGATCGAGTGTTCATCCTTTGGATCTTTCATTTTTGACCATACAGCGAGCGGAGGGCTGCCAGTCCGAGTACACTTTCATGACTCACTTTAATGTTGAACAAAGATGAGCAGTATCATGTTTGGAAGAAATCCCATTGTACCGTCAATATGGGACGGGTAAAAAGCTTGAACGAATGTATGAAACATACTCTCTATCAACTCAACTACTTTGTTATTTGTAAAGAAGAGAAACTATGATGACTGAATTACTTAAGACGCGGGTTAACATGAAAGCCGTATTTTGGCTGGGTATTATGGGTTTAACGCAAATATCTTGCTCACGTTTCAAGCAGTCAAAAATCTCTCTGCTCATCCCACATATCTACGTTTTGGGCTGTTTTGTAAATTTTTTGGTGATTTTTTGGTATATTTGGGGATAGATAGTTTTTCTCCAGGGATTAGTAAAATTTATGGAAATAGGAAATTTTGAAGATTTGATGTTGTTTTAAAATTAGAATTTGAAGTTAAAAACTGGTAGACGTACGCCAAACAGTTGTCCACCAACCTAGAGTGCCCTTTCAGGGGAGGCGCGTGCGGGGGGCGTTCAACTGTCTGGTGATGTTCCAAAACTTTTTTTCCTTTTAATCCGTCTTTAAAAACTTCCTAAAACTTCACTTAAATTCAGGTAGACCCCCGCCTAAACTTTGGTACATCCAGCTCGTATTTCGAACCGGGAAGAGTTATGGCAGTTTTAGAGCTGAAACAGCGATACTTTCGGGAAGGAAACCAGTTTTAACTTAGTGCATTCTTATTCTTAGTCTGACGGTATCGGGCCGATCGTGTATCACCATATAGCCACCTTAACCTTCAACCTCGCACTCAGGGTCCTCTCTCTACCTCAAGAGAGAGGACCCTGAGAACGAGTTTGCTTTTCTGACAAGGACACCAGACACCAGACGAGGGACAAGCCCGGGAAGACCTGGGGAGACCTGGGATTGGTTCCATCGAGATCACTGCATTAGGGAGTTCAATCCTTCCCTGTTTTAATTCAAACATCACCAGTCCTCCTGTTAGTCTCAATAAAATTCACACGTGCCAAATTACACGAGAATCAACCTAGTAGAATTTTAATTAACTTCAAACATCTGTTACAATCAGGTTATATTAACGATCTTTCACTCTGAATTCTTACTCTGTAACACTGATCATTTGATAACGTAACACCTTTGTCCTGGTCTCTTTAAATAAATATTCTCATTTAAATCTATTCAATAAGTTCATTTTCTACTATCTATTCTGATTTGGATAAAAGGTAAAAAATAAATTATGGCATTTAAAATTTGCTCGAGATCAAAACGTTTTGAGCCGGTTTAGATTCACCGATCGTACCAAGTTGCGTAATAGACCGTCAAGTCTGCGCCGCTGAACGTCCTTGATTAGCAACCCAGAATAAATTAATAACAAAAATGTTGGAAATTGTCTCTTGGGTATTAATTATTACACATCACCAGATTGAGAACTTATCTGAAAAGTCGCAAAAAACGAACCACGATCTGATGTATTTTTAGAGATTATTGCATGCAACACAATGCGCGCTTTTTCAACCTCAAAACTTCATTGTTTGCAGTAAAATAAAAAATAAAAAAGCACCTCTATTAAGTAACATATTGCTACAAGTCTCTAAACTTAAGGTAGTTTTCATGCCTCATGCTATGCCATATGTGGGTTCTAATGAGTACATACGCTGCCTTCTCGAAGACACCACTCTCCCGTAAGGCTCAGAATAGGAACGATCATGACATACAGGCGTCCAATCAAATTTCTCCAAGTCATTCCAAACATTCATTTGCTCTGGCGACACAACAGCCAGAGGCGGGAGTTTAGCTGGCGCATGCGTTACCGTCGGCGAGTAAAACTCCTGGGTTTCCTGATTTCGCGCCTTTATCTGTGCCACGCGCTCTTTCGCCGCCGCCTTGCGCTGATTGGCTTCCCGCGTCAAATGCGTGTTGAGCTCAGCACGCGCCATGGCAGTCTCCGCTTGACGTAACAGTTGCCTGTGCTCCATGTAGCGACGCACCAAAGCTTGTTGGTCTTGGGAAACTTCTTTTTCCTTTCGCACGGTCTCTTCGATTTCTTGCACTCGCTCGTCTCTCTGTGAGACTCGATCATGACGTTGTAGCGCGTTCGAGATGGACGTATGCTGACAGTGGAAGTCCGTTAAGAACGCCAAATCCGCTCGCCTGGACTTGACCTGTTCCGCCGTAACAGCTCGTGCTGTGGACAGCCGTTCATGTTCAGTCACCTCCTTGGCTTGTCGTTCTTTCAGTGCTTCAGCGGTCCTTACACCATCTCGCACTCTTCTCCTTAACGAGGCTTCCTTGTACTCCTGTTTGAATATCTTCATGCGTTCTTTAGCTTGTTCTCGATCTTCTCTTAACTGCGCTACAGTGAAAGCTTTTGAAGACACAGCATCAGCACGTTCTCTTTCCCTGTAGGCATGCTGAACAGCTCGCAAGCACGCCAAGCCCATTGTGCCGTGGGTGCGAATGAAAAGCCTTTGATCGGTGGTAACCGTCTGTCGTTTTATGGCAATCTTTCTTGGCTCCTCTGCTGCTTTCCTCTCTATCTCCCTTGCCGCTTCTCTGACGTCCTTTCCAGCCTCTTGCTTGGAAATCAGCATTTCTCGCAAAGGGTCGACTATTTGAATCGGAGCGCGAAGTCCTGACAATCGAAATCGCAGCTTCTTCGGTTCACCCTCGGTCTCACTCGGTTCACACTCGGTACGCGGGTGCGTGTCAACAACTGGCCCAAGAAGTACTTGCACGGTCGTGTACTTTCCAACGCGGTCTCGTTTTTTTCTTTTTTTCTCCTTCTCTTCCATTCTCTGTTCCTCCTTTTGAAGTTCCCGGCTTTTCACCCTGATACTATTTTGCGTCGCCAACTTAATACGCATCGATTCGCGACTTTCAATCATACTTTTCCTGGACTTGAGACTGACAAGACCCAGGCTCTTCCAAATAGTCACGGCCTCCTCTTTAGCTCTGATGACGTCAGAAGTACTGGTTTCGAGCTTCTTAAGGTTCAAGCTAATTCTCGTAGTGATTCTGACTGGGAAATTTTCATTTCTTGTCAACTCAAGATCTTCTACTGGGGAAGTGGTGACCCTTCCCTCTGTCCTCCTATCGCCTTCCTCCGTGATGCTACCAATGGGCTCCACAGTAATAGACACATTGCGACTTCGTGGTCTTCTTGTAATCTTTCCCGCGGAAGCCCTAGGGCTGGGTGGATAGGCAGGTTTCACCCCATGCAAATAGGCCTCGTAATCAAATCGAGTCAGGGCCGAGTTGGATCGGCTAGGGACTGGAGACGTGGGCGGTGGTAGGGTACCTCCTTCTGTGTACCCTTTGTAGTGACGGTAATAGCGCTGAATTGAGACTGCAGCCCTGTTAACCAATGAAAAAAAAAACT
Source organism: Orbicella faveolata (assembly GCF_042242905.1). Lineage (NCBI taxonomy): Eukaryota > Metazoa > Cnidaria > Anthozoa > Scleractinia > Merulinidae > Orbicella > Orbicella faveolata. Next base: position 11,363,183 of record NW_028301565.1, read on the forward strand.
GATTAAAACAACTGATAAATACCATTTGCAATGAATGTGTATACAATTGTCAGAAAAGCGTGTAGAAAGCGAGTAAAAACCACGAACAACAAAAAGCTCGAATCAGTCTTAAAGATCTTGTCTTAACCACGCGCATCCCTGTTGACCAAGAGCTCAGGGCTTGGGACTAATTAATTAACACACTGTCTGACTGGTTAGTGATATAACAGATTTTACAAGGTGAACCATCTAGCAAGAGTCTTTACTGGTCAGGTTTTACTGCAGTTGTTTTTTCATGCCTCACAAGCAGGAAAAGTGAAATATCATGTTCTATTATTCAAACCACAAAAGTTGGAACTCGTTATTTATATATTTCATCAATCAGTATCTGTTTGGTATAAGTTGTCCAAGTGATCTCTATTTACCTAGTATACCAATAACAAATTACCACAATGCTGAGTATCATTGCACTCACCATATTCTCATGTCTTGAATGAACTTAAACCTCATCCTGGTCAAATGTCCTCTGATATAACGCTGGATTATCAAAACAGGGCAGTGTTTTGCCTGAATTCTGTTTACTTCAGCAAGGAGCCCATTAACTTCCTTCATGGCTTCTTCATATGTGCTCTCCTACAACAACAACAACAACAACAACCAAATATCTGTTTGTCAATGTTTGCTAAAATAAACAGCGCTTCTCTTATCACTTCTAGGCTGCAAGCAGACTCTTCAACCATAATCTAATCCAGAGCAACCTCATACTCAGTTTATATATGAATACTTAGAATTCTGTAATGCATTTTTCTGAATACAGTGCTGAGAATTTGTCTGTATATCAAGACAGCATTCCCTCAGTTTTTATTTCTTTTATCTTTCACCTGTCTTTACCAAAGGTTATAATACCATAAATCCTCGAATTAGTGCCTGGGGCACTTGTTTCAAATTTAGGAGAAATTGGGGGCGCTTATTAGAGGGGGGCGCTTAATCTAGCGGGAGGGGGGGGGGGGCGGCGTTTATTTCATTTTTTCCAAAATGACCTGACATGATCATCTTCTTTAACACATCATCTACACGTAAACAACAACATAAGTTGTTCATCAACATAAAAAGCTGATCCTAGAGTTTAAATTGCGGCACTGTAAGTACTTAACATGTTCACAAACTGAAACAATGTACAAATCTAATACTATATGACGAAAACTATACATCCTTTGTTGTCTCAGTACCCGTCCACAAAATGAGGGGGAGGGGAGGAGAGAGGGGCGCTTATTTGAGGAGGGGCGCTTATTTTAAATTTTGGCCAATAGGAGGGGTGCTTATTCGAAGGGGGTGTTTATTCAAGGGGGGGCACTAATTCAAGGATTTACGGTATCTCAGATTGTGTTGTTCCAGAAAATATCCATACCCCTCCTGCGGAAAGTTTTTTAGTCTGAACCCCTCATTGCCCAGAAAATTCTGGTTTATCTTCATAAAGGTAAAGTCTGCATAGGAGCCAAGTGGCCTATCAGGCCAGTGCTTGGCTGTTTCAGTGGCATGAAGCGATTAGGAGTATCTCTACTCCCCCCTGGATGGGATGCTTGTCTATGGCACAGAACCCACAGCGTTAAGTTTGCCGGTTCCCATTTATACACCTGGGTGGAGAGAGGCACTGTGAGAGTAAAGTGTCTTGCCCAAGAACACAATGCAGTGTCACCGACCAGGGCTCGAACCCGAGCCACTCAATCCCTCGGGGTGGGTATGGATATTTTCTGGAACTGCACATTTACAATTTTCTGTAAAGTAAAATGTGTGGTGACTTAATCAAAACTTTTAAAATCAATAACGGCTTTGTGAGCTTATAATGATCACAAATATGGTCAAGAATTAAGAATACAAGTTATTAAACTAGATGTCCTTTAAGATCAGCACATGATTCTTTAATGATAGAGTTATCAAAGTCTGTAATCTGAAAGACAAGAGAAAACCTCTGGACCACTCCAAGCTGATAGTCTGCTCTACTTAAAGAGTGATGGGGTTCTGATTTCAAGTTACAACTAAAACAGCATGAAAATTCACTGTGTATATACTTGCCTTTGCAAGAGAACAAGAAACATTGATATAAAAAGTTGGCTGTAGAGGTGCAAAGCAACCACCAAAAGACGAATCCTCTATTATCTCTTCATCAGAAATGACGTAATAGTCCAGAGATTTCAGAGACCACAAACTGTTCACCAAGTGATGTCTGTAGTTTGGTTTCAGACTCAGTGGGGTGTCATACAGAGTCAGTACAGAAATGCTTGGAGAAGCAGCCATATAGTTCACGTTAGCAAGTTTAGAAATACTGTTGTTGTGAAGAAAAACAACCTTGAGTTCAGTGAGCGATGCCCAAAACTTGTGGCCAGGCAGTTTTGCAATCTGTTGACAAAAGGTATCAGATTTAGCCTTCTAAAGAAATCTAATGTCAAATATATTGGGGTAGCAAATTTATAGCAATAGACTGCATTTAAATCTGCTGTAGGTAGACACTCAGGATCTTTGTTACTAATTTTAGTGGTTGAGGCTGGGTGGCACAAACAGAAATATAATTTGTCCAGTTAAACTCATAGAACCCAAAAATTTATGTAAATAAGGGGTGACTAGCAGTAGATCTATGGGGGGGGGGGGGGGGGGACCTGGGGATTCCAAGTTGTTCTCATCTCTGGTTGATGCAAGAGAGGATCTTTGCTCACTTTTCAGATCATGTGTACTAAAGGCATCCACAGTCAAGTGTTGATCAATACCCTCGATCCATACCCTCAATTGACACTTGATCAATACTCCATCGACATGTCAGTTGACAATCAATTGACATCTTGGTTGATCAATACATGTGAGTCAGTGGACACTCAGCGGTACATCAACCGACTCGCGATCAAGATGTTGATTGAGTGTCAACCTAGTGTAGATCAAATGTCAGTCAAGATGTTGATCAAGTGTTGATCGAGATATCGATCAACTGTTGATCAGAGGGCGATCAAGGGTATTGATTGACACTCAACTCCGGATGCCTTTAGTACACATGATCCCACCTTTCTGTCATCGTTGATTTGACTATGAACTATAAATTTTATAGATTTGTAAGCTTAGTCTGTATCTAGTTGTCACAGAGATAACTACAAACTATCAACTGAGAATCTAAACGTTTTTGAGTGAATTTAATGTCTAGTTGTCACAGAATTGATTGTTTGTAGTGGATCTAGTCATGTCATGTCATCATGGACTAGACTAGAAACCATCACACATATGACATGCAAACTGTCACAGATTTCCATAAGTAGTAGATAAGGTTGGTAGTCAACAGTCAGACAGAGAAGATTTTGCTAGGCAGATATGTTACCGAGACTAAACAGGTCTATAACTATTGGATGTCATATGTGCATGTGAAATGGCCATCACAACTGTGACAACATATACATTGCATCACATCATGCACCTGGGTGAAGAGGGGCACTGTACAAAAAAAGTCTCTTGCCCAGAGTACATTGCAATGACCTTAGCCAGGAGGCCCTGTTCGGGGTTTGAGCATGTAGCCCATCTGAATTTCAAACCTTTTCAGACACAATTTTGGAAAGTCTTCACAAAAATACTCTCAGAATTTCAAGACAAATCATGTTGTTTGTCATCATTTTATTAACCTCCCTGTCATTGTCTTATGCTAGAATTTTACCCTACCAGGGCCTCAGCCAGCTGGCTCAAACCTGGACAGCTCGATCTCCAGTGCAGCAAGCAATGGGTCAAATCCCTACCCAGAAGGCCTGTAGAGTCAATTCCCCCTCCCCTCACCCTGGGGCTTAACATTGATAGTTTTATTACTATTCTTTCCAACAGTATGCGTCTGCAGATTGTCTGAAAAAAACAATCTTTTTGGAATTTCTCTTTTTTTAGGTAGTCCATGTGGGTAGTCTATTTAGGTAGTCCATTTAGCAGTCCAATTAGGTAGTCCATTTAGCAGGCCATTTAGGTAGTTCATTTCGGTAGTCCATAATGGTAGTCCATGGACTTGGGGGTCAGCGAAATGTACTGACCCGCAAGCAATTCATTGGGCAATCGTATCTCCCACTGATGCTTTAGAAAATATTTTTAATAAAGTCATAATCTTGAGTATGCTTAAGTTAGCTACGTAGCTAGACTGTATCTCTTCACAAACTGATCAACAGACATCAGTTGACGCAATCTGAAAAATTTGACCCCCGATCAGATGACACTTCAGACTACTGTATATAGTTTCTTAGTTAAGATTACTTGTCGACTAAACGTTGAAAGACAAGTAAACGCCAATCATACAACCTACACGGACCTCAGAGTAGGTCTCTAGATCTCTACAGAGGATCAATTGAACGTGCAAACACAGAAATATTTTCCACTTCCTTAGCTAAGCCTAAGTATTACTGGTTTTCACAGCTAATAGAGCCAGTAATAACCCACAATCAATAGGAAATATGACATAGAGAAGTAAAATAAATCGTATAAATGAGATTAAAAATACCTGATTATTATGTAAATCCAAGTAAACAAGATCTCGGCAGAAAGACAGAGAATCAAACGAAGAAATGTAGTTGGAATGTAATACGCAGATTCTCAATCTCATACACAAGTCAATGGTTTGTACAGTATGAAGGCAAATCCTGCTCATATTCAGGTAGCTGATGTCTTCTAGATCGCATTTTTCACCGATGCTGTCAAAAATATCATTCACGGTGGGAGCTCGTAGATAGCCTCGCTCGTGAGCATTTCGAAGAACCTCCTCCTCCCTTTGCTTTTCAAACTTGGACTTTTGCCACGTTTTCGACGACGTTCCTCTACCTGAAATCCTCGGAAAGTCCTTATTGGAGACGGCAAACACCATTTTACAGGACAAAAATTATCACAATGTTTAGATCATCGCTGAGACGTAACCCAACAAAACACCGGGAAGCCTGAACTGAAATAATACTTGTGTAACCTAGCAACAGCGTGTCCAGCGTGTCCAGCGTGTGGCACAAAACAAAAATGCGCGCGCTGCTAAAAGGATGCCCATCCAATGCGCATAGTGCCCGTTATTTGTGCCCTTAATCGGCGTGAATTTCAACGGATTCCATTGGTTAAAATGAGCTAAATTATATTATTTAAGATAGTTTTAAAAAAGCATTTAAAATAATGTATGGACGTCTCAAGTAAATCACTGTTCAACTTTTTTCAACGAGAGGCAAGTCGCTATATACCGTTACATACCGACTCCAAAAGATAGGGTGCCTCTTCCTGGTTTGTCGCTGTGGTTCTGCCTTTATTGGTTACCGTATACCAAGAATTTTGACATAAAATGAATTGTCGGATTTTTCGCGACCTCTAAATGTGGGCGTCCGAATCATCTTTTGGATCCCTTTTGAAAGCTACAAGTCAAATGGAATTAATTATTTGTTCGTTTGCCCTCCAATGTGGACAGTAGCTAGTTTGATCTGTATTGAACGAAGCCGCAGGCCTCGTCCAATTTTGGCTGTCCTCGGAATTTTTTTCATCCAATTATTTCCAAATTGGACAGCATGTAGTCCTATTACATATACTTATATAGCTCGTGAGGTAATACAGCTTTGCAAGGAAAACTACAGTAACTCTCTCTGAAGAAAAACAGACTGGGCCCTCGATCTTCCGAAACTGGGGAAAGCTTCGAAAATATCCGGTGATCTTCGGAGATCGCCGGAGATTGTCACAAGTCTTCGGATGTCCTGGGAAGCGTTCTGGTGATCTTCGGAAATCTTCAGGTGATCTCCGGAAATCTTCGGAAGTGTTCGGGCGATCTTCGGAAGTACTTAAGTGATTTTTGGAAATCTTCGGAGATGTTCGGTTGATATTCGGAAATGTCCGGGGAATCTTCGGAAATCATCGGAAGGTTTCGTGTGGCCTTCGATAATCTTCGGAAGGTTAATCGCTTAATTTCATTGGCTGAGACAAACTGTCCTATTTTTTCCCAAATTGGACAGTTTCCGCGTTTTTACTCAAAGTCCTTATTGAAAATAGTCTCCTTCGCAGCCGTTTTTTGGGATGTCACGCAACGCTCCCCCCATCCCAAAAAACGGCTGCGAAGGAGACTATATTGAAAACTGTCCAAATTAAATCCCAAATTGCACAGTTTTCAGAAATTAAAGGATAATAGCTGTGCTGACAATACTGGATTAACTGACTGCTATATAATTAAAACAACAAAAACGTATCTGCGAATTTTTTATTTCGAAATATTTTTATAAGTTTTAATTTGATACAAGCTGATATAGGGGTTTAGGTATCTACAGTTTAAACGTATGGACGTGAGACACCCAATCGAGGTATACCATGGGTAACCTTAAAACTTCAAATTCAAGGAGCGGAGATTTAAACTCGAGCCAAGTTCCTTCACCGCAATAATAAGAAAAAGACAAATAAAAAGCTCAATTTTAGCCGCCTCGAGAACACTTGTATCACAAGTCAAATCACAAATCGGAAAGCCATACCGATGGTGTGCCCAATTTATGCCATAACAGACAGACTCAAGTGTGGAGTAGAGGGAACTCTGCTGCAGCAAAATACTCCAAATAAGGAGCAAATGACGTCTCATCAGACGGCAAACAAGCGATTTCCTCAAAGCGCGAGGACCATTCTCTAAATGTTTGAAAGTCACTTGAATAACGCTCTGTTGTTGAAGGGGCCTTTGCTTTAGAGGAACGCAAGGGAAGACCTTCCGTTGACTTGCGAAGCCGTCTGGATCTCTTGAGTGGGCAACCTTTGAAGTAAACACACATCCACTTTGTAGACTTGAAAGATAACAACAAAAAAAGTGAGAACAATTAGAAAAAACAAAAAAGCAACAACACGCAGATCAGAACATAAGGAAGGCCCAGAGGCCTAAATCTTGTATTCAGCACACTATGTACTGGCAGTCCTGCACAAAAACGGCATGGCTCAACGGCCTTAAAACAGTGTAATCACCTAAGATCAACACGTGATAAACGGGCAGTCCCGCACGAAGATGACATGGTCCAACGGCCTAAAACAGTGCAATCACCTAAGATCAACACATGATAAACGGGCAGTCCCGTACAAAAATGACATGGCCCAATGCCCTAAAACAGTGCAATCACCTAAGATCAACACATGATAAACGGGCAGTCCCGTACAAAAATGACATGGCCCAATGGCCTAAAACAGTGCAATCACCTAAGATTAACACATGATAAACGGGCAGTCCCGCACAAAGATGACATGGCCCAACGGCCTAAAACAGCGTAATCATGACCGCGCGGTATGACTTCTCCATAGACAGGTTCTACTGGATAATGTACTGTACAGCCCCGACAAGCAACTAAAATTCTCCGAGCCAAAAGGGAACTGTTATTTGTCCCATGGAGATAAACATCTTTACCGTTCTCAACGAAGAGAAAATCAATAACAAAAGATCTGAAACCCCACCTACGATCCACCAAAAAAGGCCAAAACGGAGCTGAAAGGCCAATAAAGAGTAACCAGTTCTATTGACAAAAACATATGTGGCGGATGACATTTTTAACTAACGAAACAGGTGGCACCAGCCAACAGGTTTCTCCTACCCAACTAAATGCTAGGGAATATTCGAATAGAAACTGGGAAAACTTGAATTTTTTTTTTTTTTTAAACTGGGAAAGTAATCAATTGAACAGGGACCCCAATAAGAGGTTACTTCATGAAAATAGCTATCTTTAACTGACCAGTCATCAATCGACGATCTTGCATAAGTAATCAGCTGAACGAGGTATCAACTCAGCCTCGATTTTGATATTACTTTCTTTGGCGGTATCAAATATATCACCGGCGAGTTGAAGCGAACACAGTTTCATACTACCAGAATCGACGATCAAAGGTACAGTTTGGTTGTCAGTAAACCACTTAACAGAGCACCCTGAAAGAAGATGTGCAAACTTTTCAAAGCAAAACAAACACAGTGGAGTTCTCTCCACGTGGTACTCGATCTGGTATTCGTCTACATAGAATCTCAGTTTTTGCGCGAAAACAGGCATGTTACCAATGGCAATGAAAGCAGCCAATCCAATAGCGCTAACATCCGAGTATACAATACGAGATAGTCTGCGAGCAACGTCTGCAAAACACTGGAACTGAGATAAGAAACATTATTCTTCCAGAACTCTAACTCTATGGAAACTGACAACGGGTTAACCACAGCAGGAGCACACGCGCACTCGACCACTGAACCTGTGGCCAGAAGATCAGAAATAGCCTGCTCGACAAATCACTATACTGGACTGGATGGCTGAGTGATTATTAGAAAACTGAGCTGAGGGTAGAATGTAAATAAAGAGAATCTGATACCCAACAAAAATAGTATCGCGAATAAAGCAAGAAGCACTTATATGATTTCAAAACTCTACATTAACCTTAAGGTTGCCTTTAACTTAAATATAATACGTTCCGTCCTGATAATCAGTCTTTTATTCATTCATTCAGTCATCAGGGCTAATACAATCGTTAACCCTCGGACTAATGCCCCCATCGTGGTACAAGGGGGATGAAACCCTCTTCTTGGGTTTTCGTTCTATTAAGGCACAGAAAATAAATTTACATCCATTAAATAGAAAGCCCTGAACTTGCTCTATAAAATTATGACATAAGTTTTGGCTGTGAAGTAGCATGACGTCATTTGATCCGCCATCTTGGATCCGTCATCTTGGATTTTACTATTTTCTTAAAAAAGTCAAAAAATAATCTAGAATGCTTATGAAGCCAGAATGCTTATGAAATGTACAATTTGGTAAAATTCAGCAAAATGATGAACAAAGCTGAAAAAGAAAATACACAAGTATGTCGAAAAAGTTGATTTTTGTCTAAACCTATACGAAGTTTGTGGTTGTCATGACAAAGTCAAAAGTAATGGACGCAGTTGACATATCCAAAATTTACGCGAACGATAAATGAACAGCTACAGAAATTTTTCAGCCTCTTAGAGTAAATTGTCTTTCCAAGACTTCCAAAAAACCTTGAATCACATGGCTGAACAAAATTATCAATAAGTTCAACTGGGTCAAAGTCTCACAATCATTTTATTATATTGAATAAATTATATACTCATCTTATCTCATTCTCTTCAATGCAGCTTGGTATTTGCCATAAGTATGTATTTTTACTGCTTGGAGGGGGGTGCAGCGGCTCCTCTAAAACGGCTTGGGCAGGAAGATGGATTTGCTCAGAGGCTTATTTGGCCGCAGCTGAAACACTTGTCTGCTAGTTGAGGCTGACGTCCACGAAAGGACTGCATGCGGAAAAAACAAAAAGGCTGATAAGAAGAAAAATAATTGCCAGTGGACAGACCATGAGTAGATGGAGCTTCACTGGATGTAGAGCGGGTAGCTGTAGTGTTGGCCAGCTAGACGCATTTTTCCGCTTTTTCTCCCGGATCTTAGCTAGCGCTCGTCTTTCGGCTGATCAGAGCTTTTTCTCTTCCTCTGAATCTTCGGCGAGTTCGTCCGACTCGTACTTGCACTGCTGCCCAAACAGCGGGGTTCTTGTCCACGGAACGAAATAACTTGGCTGCTGAAAGGTTTCCTTTTGAGATGGTCTTGATGGTCCCGTCTATTGCATCAAGCAGAGAGTTGCTAGACTCGTATTGTACTTTAGAGTTAAAAGAACTCGAAGCCTTGGATATCGTTTTTAGCTTCTACAGTTGAGACTGAGTGGCGGCTTGTTTCTCGTCGAGATCGCGTTTGAATGCAGCGAACCTCTGATCAAACATAACGTCCAAAAGACGAGGAAACAATGTTCGTGAAGCAGTCTTATGAACAGGATCTCCCTCAGTGAAGGATTGCGCGATCGAAGCGGGAACACTCGCTCGTTCAGTATCCGACGACATAACAACAAAAGCAAAGTTGAAAGAGATGCCTTCGAGTGGCTCTTGCATAACTTACAAATTCTTAAATAGCCTACTAGCCCCTTAGGGATTCACGCCTAAAATACTTCTACAGTTAACACAAACCATACATAGTGAACATACTCCAGTGTAATTAGCGAAACGTTACAAAATATATTTATCGGAACTACCTTTAAGTCGGAACACAAAGGCTAATCAGGCTAATCAGCACCTTTCGTTTAAGGGCCTCCACAGACTAGACATAATTGGCTATATCTCGTTTACGACAGTTGTCCTTTTAATAATATTTTGAGTTCATCTTTTAAGCGAGTGAGCCGCTTGACATAAATAGATCTCGGAAGATTGCCGATCGCCTCCTGCTCAACCGGTGAGCTAAATTCTTTTTCTTACAAAAAGTGATAAATTTACCAGCCCCTGTTACAATTTAACACACCGTATTCTACCGTACGGTCCGCTAAAATTTTATGCTCTTCCGAATCCTATCAAACACATAGTAGAGCCATAAATAAATCTTACAGACCTTGCCCTCTCGGTCTGTAAAGTAAATTACGGATCTTCGTTTCGCCCATTCGATTTGTGGCCCGCGCTCTTCGCTCCTCGGCCTTCAATCGAAAGGGCCGGATCAAGGGAATGCTACCTTTCGCACCCAATCGAGTTTATATTGTAGCTGATAATCCAGTCAGGAGCTTCAATAAAGTTTGTATGTATGTACCTCCCGAGTTCGCGCGCATCCCTGAACTCGTATGAAACTTTCTATTTCGATTTTGCCGAGTTAGCTCCGAGGTCAATGGATTAAAAAACGAAAAATAAACATATTTTATGCGATTTTGTGTCATTATGCCCGCTAATCTAGGTGAACTTGATAGCTAATTGAGTCGATGTGGGTGTGAACTCGCTTGGGCGCGAAATCTCCAACTACCGATCAAGGAGCTATTTTTGTGAGGACACCGGAAGTAGGGTGGTCTTGGTTTTAGAATATACTGCAGGAGAGGACGGAACTCCTTTTCGCAGGTCTGTTTTGTATTATTATAACTATAAACGCGCATTTCAAGCGTTATTTCCTATTTTCCTACGAGGCAACAGTTGATTTGGTGCAGGTCACACTGTGTTGAGACGCACTGAACTCTGGTGGAAATTTTCCCGCCTGTTTATACCACATAAACACGGAAAGGAATACCTTGGCATTTTTCCACGCTATGTTACGTTGATTCAATCTACCTCAAATTCACTATACAGTTGGGATAAATTAAAATTTCCATGTGTTCGTGACGATCATGTCAGCGACATCTGAACATGTGTTCACTAGTTTATCAATCTAGCTCGGACATATGTTTTCAATGCCACAATATTCTGATTGGGTGCTATCGCCACTATGTAAATAGTTCATTGACTTCACTCCAGAAACCAAAACAATATTAATCCCGTGAAGCGAAACAGAAACTCGGTCTGACAGAAAGGATCAAGAACTCAGTTAGTAAGAGGTATATATAAAGCACTGATATTTAGAGTTGGCTCAATATTATCTTACAACGCGAATAAAGGAAAGAGCAGAATAACAAGTCTTCAAGCATAAATCAAAGCACACCCGTGCTGGTCTTTAATCGTATTTAATTTCTTATGTTAAAATCAGGTGTCCATGACTCATAGAATTCACATGAATTTTGGTCATTCAGTGTAATTGTAGCCAAGTCTTTCAACGAAATTTTAAATAGCTTTAGTCTACCGATGTGCAAAGCGGCGAGGAACAGTTTAATAATTAAAGTATTAGAAGGGTAACAGGAAGTTGACAGAGCACCTCGAGAATGATGCTCGGTAAAAGGACCTCATGTGCGAACAGTCGAAACCGGACTTTGTACAGAAGAAAACTCTCGTAAACAAATTGGCCACTCAAGGATTAGCACCTTAACGGTCAAGAATCAACACGTTAATGGCAGCAAAACGACAAGAGAAACCATTTCCATCCCAACTAATCTCGCCTGTGTAGCTGGTGCGATCTCGCGCGAATACTTTGTTTCAGCGGCAGAGCATCACGATAGATCGCGAGAACGGCAAAGCCGCGCGAGGAAAACCAGTTTGTACGCGCGAGAATTCCGAAAGGAAGTCAATGGCACACGAAATGCCACCAAGAAATGCTTCTTCTTTCCGACCAGGATATTACTAAGCAGTTCCTTTATTCGAGAAACCCACCCAGTTTCCCTTAAGAACTGGTTGCCGATAATCCTTACCATACCAGTTTGTTAACTCGTAATCAACCTCTTTGACAGTGACAAATGTCTGATTGTTAATGGTGACAAGGGAAGAACCATTCATCCATACTGATGGAGACCAGTACAAATCAGCATAACTGCGTTCTCTCCAGTGCTCTGACACCGGCAGCATACCCTTCACTGCTTCCTCAATGTCGTTGCTAAATAACAAATTACCTTGTAAATCATCGGGTCCTGCAAAAAAGGGAGCCGTGTCAACGTCGATGTAAGGTCCCATAAGGCTGTGGACCCTTGGCACGTCCATGAAAGAGTTCCCTACGTAATACCGGTTCTCAAGCTGTTTTTCAATAGCGGGAAACGTCGAAGCATTATCAATCGCAGACTTTGTCAAAGCGATATCAATGTCCCCCGTCCATGGTATAATGGCCTGACTTCTGACAGCGCCTAATAAAGTACCATAAATTATACGGTATTCTAAACCAAGACGAGTCAACGCCCATGCAAGGTCCGCTAACATTTGACCTAACACGACGCTGCAACAGATCGGCGCGGCTATACGTGGAAGATCTTGCGGCTTAACGTACGGTTTCTCTGGGCATAATTTCCAGTTTGCCACGCATGCTGTCCACTCAATTCGGCTTTCCGTCACGATGCGAAGGATGCCGTGCTTATTCCCGAATGAACTATATTCCGGAACGTTGTTTGACCCTTCGAGAGATCCACGGTCCACGCGCGTTATTTCGGGTGTCCACACACAATTTGACAGCTTTGCTATTTTCAATTGGCCTTCAGATCGAATGAAAAATTCTAGCAAGGCCAATTTTCCAAAACCGTCGCGTAATCTCCCTATTCTGTCGTACACATCTCTTCTTATAAGAAAGGGCCCCTGTACTATATTACAGCTTTGTAGCAAAATGTCCACCGGCAAAGTTGCGTTTCTGGGCAACGAAGATCCGTTTCTTGAGGGTTTAATCAGACGTATTTGTAGATTTAGTACTTGGCCTGTGTTTCTTATGTGAATACTCCATTCCCTTTTCATAAACCGACACCAAGACGAATCCACGTAAATATTCCTTGTGAAGTTGTTCTCTTCTTGTTGTCGCAGGTGATCGGTGTCACTGCTGTGTGTCGAGGCTTCAGGCTGCAAACATGTGACACCGTCGAATCCTTCCATCGCACCGAGGAATTCGCTCAAATTCCAGAAAGCGAGCTTATCTTTTTCCGATAACTCCTGAGAAAAGTGCTTCCCTTTATTTGAATGAGGAAAAACCATCACGAAGGGAGAAGATTCATCTGCGCCGCTTGAACTGCTATTCGAATGAAAAGGAAACAAATTAGTTTTCCGCGACAGCGGCGCACGTTTCGGTTCATTGTTTAAAGAAACCCCTGGGGGACTTAAAGTTGTGGTACCCTCTCGATTTTCCACGGTGGTGAAATATTGTGCTTGTTGTATAGGCAAAATTTCGTTGGTAGCAGAATTGGTACTCCCGCGTCCGCTGAAGTTTAAAATAAGAACGTGGCAAATACACGAACACAGCAGCAACAACATGACAAGTTTCAATCGTCCGCGTTGCTTACAATATGTACAGTTCAATCTTAGCGATTGAGCTATTCGTTTCCATTTTCCACAAAGCCTCTTCATGGAAATCGATGGATCTTCCTTCGGTATAGTCAGTATAAGACGCCGTGTCGCGAAAAGGGGTCAAAGTTCTTACGATTCACCGCGGAGCGTCATTGATCCGATCCGAACACTCGTGTCAGACAAAATAAGGTCGATTATGCAAACTGTCAGCTTTGTTTAGTTTAGTGATATGAAGTGCAACATGGGAAAATATCAACAACTGCATGCTTTGTGGAAGCAGTGAGTTGGGTATGTGCGGTTGATCTTATGTTCCCTTGTGCCTTTCTTTTCCGCGTGTTTTGATTTTGACATTGTTGTTTTCCTCTGTACTGTAGAGATCACTGCACCGAAATTTAGGGATGCACATTATGTTTTGGGAGGTGAGATCGGGAGTTTCCTCTGAGCAAGATTTGTTTTCAACTTTAGGTTGTGCATTTTTTTTTATTTTGGCTTTTAAAATATATTTCACGACCAGCTTTGCCCCTATATTCTCGAATTTTTGCTGTGCTGGACTTTCGTGGCCCAAATCCCTTATCCACCTTAACCAAGCACTGAGACTATGAGACTATACCGAGGAAGGTTATTTGTTAGTTCTCTGGGATGCCACTTTTCATATAGCCTGCGTTGCAGCCGGACGTGTCACAAAATCCCTACATCGACCCATTTATGAATAATTGTTTCGATAATACAGAGCAAAACAAAAATACGACCGTTACGCGACAAACGATGTGTTCAATACCTGTGTATTTTACGAACACATTGTGTCAATAAGCACAACAGTACATTACCAGCTGGTTTCAGTTGTTCAGAAGCCGATTGGCCGGGCACACTGTACTGTCGTGAATTGAAGACTATAAGACTATAATATTTGATGCAATTATTAACAACAGCCACGAACAATTTGCCTTAATCCCAGCTTAACACGTCACATTGTGGTGTTTTTTAATAAGTCTTTGAAACGAAAAGAAGTAATTTTCCAGAAATTTCGTTTTCTATTTTTGAAATAGAAAATGAAATTTGATCTAACAGCTTAATACAAGGCCTCGTGATGTTAAGCTAATTCACTGATGATGACTTATTTTATGCGTTTCTTTCGGATGATCCGGATCAGGGTCAAGAATTCAAGATAATTTGGATCGTGGTAAAACAAAAGAATTGATGAATCCACCCTGGGTACGTCTGGATGCGGGCTTTCATGTAGGCTTGATTACCAGCCGCTGTTCGGGAAAGGAGCCAGCGCTCCATCCCTTATCTCTCTTCTCGGGAGGAACATCACGGACGGGCCTCGAGAAAGTGGCGGGGATCGGGCCTAGGTTCAACCTCGTTCCCAGGGTCTCTCATCTTACCGCTCCCTGGAGCTCCAGGGGGCGGTAAGATGAGAGACCCTGGGAACGAGGCTGGCCTACAATAGGTTAGTCTATTTAGGCCCGTTCCAAACGCCGCTCCATTCATGCGCCGAACCTAACTGATGAGTTAAGCACAGCAGAAGAGCGGAGTTTGAATCAGTTTGGTTCGGCAGGTTAGGTTTGGTGCGGCAAACAACATTAAATTCGGCAGGGTCTGTCGCACTATGCGACGTTGGAGGGGCAGCTGATTCATACGGCGTTCTCCTCATGTGTCGAACCCAATGCATAAATTATTGTAATGTATTTTTTATGTAACGGGACTCGTGATTGGCTCAAAATTGAGTGGTGCGACCAGTCATGCATGAAGCTTGAAGTCGTCGCTAAAAATAAAGACAACAAAATGTGCCTTCGAGTTATGAGAAACAGGACTGTATAAGCGAGTTTCTTTAGCGCAAATTCATTTTTTGCTTTTTCTTCGTGATAATAGCCCAGCTTATGAGATTTCCTTTTAACAAGTCGAATTAAGCGGGAGAAAACCTCTCTAAATACAAACACTGAACCTTGAGTTTGAATTTGCTTCCCTAAATATTGCTATAATAGCAAAATGTTAGTCACAGCTTTTCTATTTGGACAGAGTTCTTGAATTTAGAACGCATATTTTCTCGTAGCCTGCGAACAGGCGCCCGGTGAGCCCGAACGAAGCTCATTCTTCTATTTCGCGCTCGCCGAGTTTTTTTTTTCCGTCTTCTCCGAGAGCCTTTAGTCGCGGCGGCGGCGTTTGGACCGGGCCTATGGCGCTAAAACGCCACGCGGGCGTCTCCGCGCTCGCACGCTCTATGGAAAAAACTCGCAGAGAAAAAAACTGTCTGTGGACAGACTAAGCCTAGTTTTGATGCACCTTTTTCCGAGTGATCTTGGATCATTGATCCTGATCCAGAAATCCCAAGGAATCGCAGTCTTTTTTTTAACACTTTTATGTAAAGCTCCTTCATTATTTTGTTTCTCGCCATATGAGGAGGTGATAACGTCTAGGGAAAACAAAAGCGTCACACAGGCAACTCACTTTGATTAAAGTTTTTCGATGTGTGTCCCTTCCAATGTACACTGAAGCAGCTACTCAAATATTTATATATATATATATATATATATATATATATATATATATATATATATATATATATATATATATATATATATATATATATGAAAAAGCAGAGCCTTTGTTATTCTAAATAATACTTTTCTTTGGCGTGCGTATGGACTGTTAAGCAACAGGGAGAGTTTTCGTATTAAAGCTGAAGAGATGCCAGACTAATATAGATTGCGTGAATTACATTAAATTATATCATGGCCAACTCCCTGAACCGTTTTAGGAGAGAGGGAGTTTAAAAGAAGGCCTTCCGTTTTGAAATAATATAGGCACTTGCGCATGCACGATCAAATAGTCTAGCGTTATTACAGTCCTTCCAGTGTTCGACAGATGTGGTGTCACAGAAGCTGTTACCTATAGGTCTGTTATAGGTTATTTAAGCAATAGACCACAAGTTTTTATGGTTTATAGGCTGATAAACCACGCGGGATGTTGGAAGAACACGAGGAGAATTCGTAAATCACGAGCCGCAGGCGAGTGGTTTACGAATTCTTCGAGTGTAACTCAGAAGACACGCGAAATTTCCATGAGTTTACTGGAACAATGAACCATAGCTGATTGACCAATCAGAGCGCGCGCTTTCATTTGATTATTATATAATACAATTTACGACAGGCCTGACTTCATAGCTATATTGAAGACGTTAATGCAATTTATAACAGCACTGCTAGAGGCTGTAAACAGTACAGCGTTGTTTTAGCTTGTGATTAAAAAAGGACATAACTTTTTTCCCAATTGCTGCTCCCGGGTACGCCTCATTTCCTGGCGCGGATCGAGTCTGAAAAAAATTAAAGTTTGCACTTCTTTGTTGTCGGAGATTCACATAAGAGTGCTTTAAACACTGAATAATGCTGTCGACTTTCTTTAATCTGATAGTTAACAACCAGGCGAAGTTTTTGGCCTCTCGATAAAGTATTTGCCCCTGCATCCCATCAGGTTCTACACACGCTAGTGTTCTTCGTGTTCTTGAATAGTTTAGACAATAAGCTGTTTTCATTTGAGTGTCGAAGATAATTCGCACGTGGTTAGTTTGGTTTGATACATTACTATGTTTAGTGATTGGTTCAAAATGCCAGCGCTACTTGCCTAACCAATCAAACGTTTTTACGATGGATGGTGTGTCCTTTGTGATTGGCCAGAGTGATTACAGCGGTGGTTTCAGTTGTTTTACGACACTCAATTGAAAACTATTCTATAATTTCTCCGGCGGTCTGTGAGATTTGATTCACAGTACTAACACATTAGGTTCATCACATGCTTTCTTATTCCAAGCCCAGTAATAATGAAATTCAATGTCTTTCTCCTATCCCAGCCGTGTATGCGAGGAACCTGACTTATATTTCACTTCTTTTACTGCATTCATACGGATTTCCACATAATATATCACTTCCGAGGCTGATAATAAAGTGCTAAACTGATTATTCTCAGCCAATCAAAGATGCTCATTAAAAATACGAAAAGCCAGCAGGTGATGACTTCAACCAATCACGAACTGAGTGAGACTTGTTATATTTTTCTCTGGTTTTCAGTAATGTAAATTAAAGTATATCTCTCTGAATTCTAATGAGTTTTCAGTCGTGTATTTTATAAGAGATCGGTAAGAGATCCATATTACTGTTAAATATCGAACATTTTTTTCTGTTTAGAACTAGATATTTTGTTGTACGCTTTTTGTTTGAAGGGACCGCTGTTTATTTCTGTTTATTGTGACAAAACTGAAAGGATGAGCGAGCTTATATCTACGGCTCCCCTGTACACGAAAGATCGAGTGCATCTCACCAAGATAGGAAACATTCTGTGCACTGGAAAAGGTTGTATCGGTTGTGACAGGAAATACCAGACTGGTGAGCAGGATTTTTCGGAAATTCTCGGCGATGTCGACTCAGTGGATTTTAGCAAACAAGAGCCACGTTTTACCTCAAACCTTGATGGATTTCCGCTTAATCGCCAAGAGAAAAGTAACCGTCGGCATGGCAACACAACCCAGGCTACATGGGGTAAAAACAAGAAGGGAAAATTTTGTAGGAGAGCCACAAAACTTCCCGCGAAAGAACAAAATGTTGTCAGAGGTAATACGGTGAAAGGGACGAAAGGGACAGACGTGCTGTCGCTCAAGAAGAAAATTAATCGAGCAGATTCAACTGTTATTCATAGTGACAATGATCAGGCTAAAAGGTATTGTCATGGAGTAAGTATGAAGACCGCTCCTCAGACGAAACTCAAAATACAAAGAAAAAATAAATCGGTATCTTTTGCGGCTCCTCTCGTCAAACAAGAGACGTTTACCATTGAAGAAAATACTGGAAAATCAGCGGAAAAAAGTCTTCTAGACCTAAAACCTAAACAAATAACCGCCGCTCAGCAATTGCGTTGTTTTCACGGAAGATTGAAAACTTATCCACCGTTCGAGGAAAAGAAGACAAATTTTTTACAAATGCTTCATAACAGCAGTGTAGGGATATTCGATATTGAATCAATGCAGAACAAAAAATCGTCCAAGTGGGTGCAAGAAGTCTTGAAATCAGGTTCAAAAGAAGAAGAATTATTCCCACAAATACATAGCAAGATAACAGGAGGAAGTGATTTCAAAAGGACTGCAAAAATTGCGAGTGAACAAAGAAGCACACGCAAAGGAAGCCACAAAAAAGAAAGCGCTAAGGAGAAGAAGTTACCAAAAGCATCTCCAAGAGAGAGCTTTGCTCCAGTAGATGACAGTTCCTCTGTTCTTGTCTTTGAACATGAACACGAAGAAACAAAAGCAAAAGATGAAAGTCTTCATAAACTCGGTTTTAAAGCACGACGGAGTGAAAGAACTAAGAGTTTTCCTGACGTTTCAATATTGGAAATCGCCGATTGTCTCGAAGAGTTTGTTCAGTTGGGAGTTATAAAACTGATCAGTCAGGAACATGCAAATCGCTGGTGTGTTTTAGTGCGCAGCAGAATTATTCGTGATTATCTTATACAAAGTGGTGTTACCTTGCGCGGTAAGAGATTCGAACTGCTTGATTATACTGCTGCTAAATGACAATGTTCAAAATTATAATTTTCACTTAGAAGCATGCTCTAACGGTTCATTTTGCGTTTTTGAAATGAGGTTACTGGGCTATAATTTACGATCAGTGGTATTCTCAGCTTAGGAATCCTTGCAAGCCAATATCATAATATCACTAAGGGGCTTCAAGGCCCCGTTGTTTTACCTTGAATGCATTATTTTTATGATCAGGCTTGATCAGGAAATGGATTGTTATAAATCTTTCCTATATAAAGCAAGCGACAAAATGGTTGGAAACCAGATCAATTTGACAAAGAGATTCCATGTTGCTGTGAGTCTGTTCAGTAATAGAACGCAGATGACGTCAAAATGTGGTAAGAACAAAAATATGGCACACGAAGCGATAGCTGAGTGTGTCACTGATGTCCTTACCATATTTTGACTACTTTTGTGATCTGTTACCGAACAGATGCATAGCAACATGAAATCTGTCTGTGGTATATAATAAAAAGAAACAAAAAAGAATGTCAATGACGTCATCTCTACGTCTGTTCTATAAAAATACAATAATAATTATGACTTATTATATAAAACCTTTGTAGTGCATGCTAACTGCAGACTAGCTCATCTCTGTTTGAAAATGCAAATCGTAATTTATATCATAGACAAATCCCAAAGCAGCAAAGATTAAAAGATTACTCTTTCAAATATAACACGAAAGTGCAAAAAGGTTGAGAACATTATTATGATTAATTGTGATCCCACATAGACAGGGGGGTAGGCAGACCCCACCTTTCTTTTCTAGCCCCATCCTGTTCTGCAAAGGGTCAATTTTTATTCCGTTGGGCACTTTTTTTCTATCCGGGCCCGCCCAATCTTTTTTGCCCTGTCGGACCCCCACCTTGTATAGAATCTGGTTCCGCTTCTGAAAGGCCGTGGTGATAAACAATTTCACACAAATATCGAATCGCTTCCTGGCCAGGATGGAGATAGAATTTGTGTTTCCGATGGACTAACGTTGGACGTTTAGACGCAGCAGGGGTCTCTACTTTTCTAACTTATCACAGTGGCCGTTTTTATACCATTACAGAAAGATAATTCGTCTCAGAATGTAGTTATTTTCAGAACTTCCGTCTCCAATGTGGACCAGTGTGAAAACGGGCAATAAAAAATCCTACCAGCATCAGAACCTGTAATTTCATTTGCTTCCTTTTCCAAGGTTCAGTGTTTGTGTTTTTTGTTCTATTGTTCTCTCAACCAATCATGCTAAGCCTTTCGAGAGGTGCCTGGCGCCTACCAACACTGGAACCTGGTGAAGGGTTTATCCATGAAATGTTTATTTTTCATGCAGCAGTTTCAGATTTTCCGATATGTTTTTGATTACGGTAACTCTGACTAAACTGGATGAAACAAAAGACTTCTCTTTAGTCTGTTTAGATACAGCTTATCTCGGGTCTATCTAAGTGTTGATTCTTGTTTATTTATTTATTAAAAAAAAAAAAACATTGGAAAGCAATTTCGGAGTTATGCCTGCATGTATCTTTAGAATTTTCATTACTTCATCGCCTGACGTTAGAATTTTCAGACTAGCCACGAACAATGTATTATCACAAGTCACTGTCAGCTTTTATTGTCAAGATTTTGTCGGTTCTTTAAATTTCACAGGTATGAAAAAATTTCACGCAACTGCCCTGGCACAATTCAAGCAAGCTGACAACCTGTTCAACGACTGACTGCTCATCCGAGGCTCCAAGCGACAAACAACTGTTTTCAATGACGTGTCATTACGAAAATCAACCCTTTGAAATTACGATTTATGTTTCCTTTCGTTAAACACTATTTCAATGATTTGTTTCCAAAAGCTGCATGAAACACTGGACGTCGCCTTAGTTCTGTTCGTACAAAGATTGTTGGGCTCAAAGTTTCGACTCTTCTGTTGTTGGACCCCGGTGTTAGACCTTCTGTTAGGCCCGTCAAATCCTGAGCCCACACAAGATCATCAGCGGTGTACCACACAAGTTGTCATGAAAAACATGGCCGAACATTGTACAGGATACATATGCAGTTGTTTTGTAGTTTGTTTTGTGTTTTTTCTTTCTTGTAGACTTTCTTGTGGCGTGTTATATTCATCCGCCGACCACACAGTTCTCTTAGAAAACGATACAATCTCGAGTGTAATTCACAATAGCCAAACGGCATGGGTAGTAGAATTTTATTCCAGTTTTTGTGGACATTGTCACGCATTTGCTCCGACATGGAAAAAGCTGGCAAAAATGGCGAAAGGTGAGTTCACGACGATTGATATATATCCTCAAATAGAAGGTTATGGTGATGCAAAACGATTCAGCAACAGCGAAGGTATAGCAAGAGACAGATTGCTGAAAAGCGATCCATCTGCCCGGTTGCTCGTTCTTTGTTTAGATCTGATATATTTTTAATGACATCGCGAAGCCGGGCGATCAGACAAAGAAGTTAAAGGAGAAAAAATTCAACGATATTGTTATGTGGAAAAGAATTATTCCCAGCTCACTCAGTTTTGTTTTCAAGGAAGGAGATAATTTGCTTTAGTTCGGTCGATTCAAAGAATCTAAAATTAGTCCACTAACGTCAGCTGCGGTTCCTTGTTCCTGTTACTTGGGAGCAATAAATTAATAATCAGCAACAGGAAAGGGAAATTCAACACAACACAGTTAGTGGCACAATCTTTTTCTGTTAATCTTTATTCGTTGTGGGGATAACTAAGGTTTAATGCTGGTGCGAACTTAATTCGCACGTACTACAATATACTAAATATTGGTTCGCGGGTTGATGAAGTTAAATTATGCGAAGTAGAAGTAAACATGAGGGAGAGTTGATTTACATTGAAATTAAACGCTTAAACAGCTGACCATATGGAACCCCGTGCTATAGAAACGGTTTTTTTATGACTTACAGTATTTTATTCTGGGATCCTGTATTTTTTGAGTTGTATTTTTCTCGATTTTCAGTTCATTTGGGAGTCCCGTGTTTTATTGAAACCAAATTAAGTTAAGAATTTTTTTTAAACAATTATGGTGCCAGGGAACTTTGAAGGTGCAATTGTTTTACTCAATATCTTATTCTTCCACATCATAGGTGTCTTAAGGTATCAGCATACCCCAAGATTGACCATTTTTCAAAAAAAAAAAAATGTTTTTTGCTCTTTCAGATAGATCTTATAGCGATCTTTCATTTAAAAAAATTGTATGAAAAAAGATTGATTCTATGCAAAGTTACAAACGAAAAATGTTTCTTTGCATAATTATCTCTAATTGATATTTGTTGACGGGTTGTCACAAGAAGTAAACTTGTATTAAAAGTTGCGTAACAGACTGCCGCATATAAACGATTACCAAACGTTTGTGTTTGGTATAGTTGACAACCTGGTCTGGGTGTTCTCCGTTTGTAGATTGTTGATTTAAGCTTAAGTTATATGCCGTTGAAGAAATGCAAAAGTTCGTGTCCATTTGCAAGTAGAAAGAAAGCACCACAGAAGAAAAATTCTGGGGAAAAAGTTTCAAAAACATTCGATGAGAATTGGGCTGATGCGTTAGCTGCTAGCTTCTGCTTCGAGCAGAAGAAGTTTGCTTGCACTGGTCAAGGAAGATGTTTGAAATTTTTCTAAGCATTACTTCCTTGACACTCTTTAAAACGTGAAAAAAAAAAAAAAAAAGAACAAGAGCAAAGACAAAACAAAAATGACTGAATGGTTAAGCTTGTATACACAGCAATCCAGACCATGTGCCAAGTCAATATTTCGTGTCCAGGGAAAATTATTATTTGAAGAAAATTTAGTTAGAATTCTACTTATTGAGTGATTTGATTATTTGCTCTGGATTTCTATTATGTGATAGCTGACTCAGCTATCACCTCATAGAAATCTTGAGCTCATAATCAAATTTTCGCATCATAGTGAATAATAGCTTGGCCAATCATGGTTAGTGCACAGAACTCCAGATCTTGTAATACGGGTTTGAGCATTAGAAGAGGCTACTGTAGCTTATCTCCACTCAAGAGTATCCATGTGTTCCTGTGAATTGGTAGGGAAACCTGATAAAATAATGGGGGGTGAATATGGGAGGCAACCATACAGGGGCATACCATCCAGGAGCAGTAGTAAGACACTTCCAATCACTTTAACCCATTGACTGTGCCGGCTGTAATCGCCTGTGACTAGCATTGGCCTTTGTTCCACTTCTGACGTTATCACCTAGCATCACTTATACTCAGATTCTGTAGGAGGAAAAGATCTTTCCAGTGATACCGAGATCAGAGTGATTGGGTTAATAGAGCCAAAAATGTGTAAAAAAAAAAACGCTCAGAAATTTGAGGGAAAGGCTCAGAGCAAAATTTCCCTCGATTATGCCTGGCTACTCTGTGGTAAAAATTTCCTGTCTCAATGATGCTTTCTCAGAAATTCTTGAACTGGAAGCAAGCCCAGAAGAAGGTCAACAACTGCGGCAAAAAGATAAGAAAAGGAGAAAAAGAAAAGGCGACAAAACAATTTAAAAAACCGAACAGCTTTAAGATGTAGGTCACTTTCTCGTCCAAAGAATCTCAAAATTTTGATTTCTGCATATGCCCGAGCAAAAATGTCATAAAATGTGATGCCAGGGGAAAGAAAGGCATGCCTTTTTGAGTAGATTGGAGCTAATTTGGCCTATAAAATGTCCAAAACATGTGTTTTTGCGAAAAATCTCCAGGTGTCAGTGGGTTAAGCTGTATGGAGACCAGATGTGTCATAGTAAGTTCTGGCCTGATATGTTTTTTTTACCTAGACTTGCCAAAAGGTGTGAATGATATCATATGTATTTAAGAGATATTCCAGTCTCTATACCAGAGGAGCAAAACTACACAGACATTCCCTTCTCGAATCCCTCACAACAGTACAAAAAGAGTTTGCCAACTTAGAACAGATAAGTTCTGTCTAGGTTCTTCTGTCAATCAAAAAGATCAAACTTTCTCTTTGAATTCTATCATTTGCATCACCTACTGTACACCACTTTTATAGCATGCTCTATAGAATATTTTCTTTCATTCCCTGATGATGCCCTAGAACGGCAAAAGCTTGGAATTAAAATACAGTACAGTAGCTCAAGGCCTCAATTGAATCAATATATTTATTTCTCTTTGGAAATTTCTACTTAGGTCATGATTTACATCTTTTAGAAATGTTTCATACATAGTGCAAATACTTTATGAAAAGTTTCTACTTTGGTAGGAAGGTGCTACTCCCTGGGGTGAGAGATCTTTAGATTTAATGTGACATGAAACTCTGAAGGATTATTTGGAGAAGTTGAAATTTGGATTTGAGAATTTTTCCCAGCAGTATTTCTTTGGGTTCAGTGAAATTTCTTTTAGGTTAGTACTGTGTGTTTTTCACTCATTGTTCTTTATAGTCTCCATGTTGATATTAATTATAAAATTTAATTGATTTGCTTTAGACTGGAGACAGCTTATACATGTTGCTGCTATTGATTGTGCAGAAGAACGTAATCTCGCCACTTGTGTCCATTATAACATAGAAGGTTATCCGTCTGTAAAGGTATGCGTGATTTAGTATTTGAATGCAGCTGGTATTATTACCTTGCAGGAACCTTGTCTATATTGGTCCTTTCAAGGACTCTGTTGTGTGACTCCCTAAAAAGTTGCCATTAATAGTATTTTCCATTTGTAAAAGTATGCTAAAAACCTAGTTTTCTGTTTCAAGTTATTAGCAATAAATAGATGGCATATGAGGATCACAGTTACCTTGCCTTATGTAAACACATTAGAAAGTTTGAGAGAATTCAAACTTTTATGTGAAGCAGAAGGTATCGTCTTGAGATATTTCCTTTAATTAATAATGAAATAGATGCAACAAAATCTAGTGAAATGTCATACAGTCAGTTATACCCTATGCAATGTTACTACCGGTACCTAGCCAAACGTATATTATAAGTACATAATTTTGTTTGGTTAAAGTTTTTTTGTGAGGTCTACAAAAAAAAAGTTTTCAATCTATCACAGCGTACATACAGATTTCTTACATCTTATTTAGAGTGATAGTGAGATAGAGTGTTTTCTAAGGTATTGGTCAGCTCTACATTCTTTAGAATCACTCTTTGTTTATTTTTCTCTTTTGAACAGTTTTTTAATGCTTCAGCTCCCATCTCTAATCTAGGAGAAACATATCTAGGTATGCTCTGTGAAAAATCCTTTGTTTCTATAATAATTTTTAATTAACTACTTATTTCACTTCTAAATATACGTATATTGTATTTTTGATATACCGGTAATTGTAGAATGTGAAATAAAGATATTGTATTGCATTGCATTGCATAGTATAATTGTTATGTGGAATGTAGTCAAAGTAGGTAAAAACTGAGAGTGGGCAGTCAAGTTGTTTCAGCAAAACTCAGTGGATGTTAATTTGTATTAAACATCAAATTCAGTAAAACTGACTTATTGAAAGTTTTGTATTGGTGTTATTTAATTACATGTATAGTAGTTGTATTCTGGTTGAACTCATGTTACATCTAATGTTGTTAACTCAAACAGGAGAGAAGACTCTACTTAATCTTCTTCATGAAATGGTCAAGGTAGCTGAACTACAGAAGTCTTTAGGTTTGGTTCGTGCAGATGTGGATTTCATACCCGTAGGGTAAGGGCTTTTGGATACGTCAATGTTTTAAATTAGTAATTTTAGTTGCGATAAGATGTTAATCAACTTTTGCATAAGCATGGGATAATCAGACAGACAGATTGGAGCTAATTTGGCCCATATCCAGCCTGAAAACCTCCAAAATGTCCAAAAACTGGGTTTTTGGCAAAAAGCTCTGGGAGTCAATGGTTAATGTGAAGCTCATGTTTTACTTTTTTCTATTCATATATTTTAGAAATAAAGGTGTCTATGTCTTGTCAGTTGTTTGTATGTATTTGTGAAAACTCAAAAGCCTAAGCTACTTTGGTAACTAAGAACGTCTTAATCTGGTGTAATTTTAGTAATATTTTTTGTTTCAAATAGCTACATTGTTAGTTATTGTAGTTTTGACAGTGTTAAAATATCTAAACAGTGCAAAATAATAAAAATCTGAAATGTGGAATGTTGTCTCCAAGAAGGTGATCATTTTGGTTTCTGAGTCCTTTGTCTAAAAGCACTTTTCTTATGTTAATGTGTTTTATAATTTTGTTCAAAGGAATGAATTTGTGACCAATTTTCTGGAAGGCAGAACACCATATGATGAGCTAGCATTGATTTTTGAGGTACCAACTTCATATATTGGCCGTGAGGTGAGTTGATTGGATATTGCATTGACTTGGCTCATCATTTGCATCACCTTGTGTAGAACTAACAGCTTGTGTGTAGTATGATTTAGGGTACCATAGTTTGAGGGTGTGGAACGGTGGGTGTTACTACAAGGCAGACAAGCAAATGTTCAGTAATAATTCTGTGCCACCACTGAGAACAAATAGAATTTTTCAATTTTTTTTGTTTTTTGTTTCCTTGAAAATATTGATTGAACTATTTTCTTCCGGAGAAAAGCCCTGAAAACATACTCCATTGGATATTGTCACTGATTCCTTTACTTGTCTATGATTTTTAATTAGCTAACTTTCGATATTTTTGTTCTACTGAG